>NC_041391.1:542578526-542796462 GCF_002162155.2 Triticum dicoccoides
CGCGCGCACGCGCCCGCTATTTGTGCCTCTGTGCCTACCGCGCGCACACTCTCGATACATGTTTCTCTCCCTCCCCCTCCCCCCAACAATGACAGCAGAAGGGTGACAACTGACAACTCAATCTTGATCTTAATCCATCAATTGGTTTCTCTCTCAAGCGCGCGCGCATACACACACACACACACACACACACACACACACACACACACACACACTAGTTGTGTCTATGTGCCTCGCTCACACACACTTGATGCGTCTTTCTTTCCGTAGCCCCCTCGATATGTAGACTTCTCGCGCGCGCACAATTGTAGTGACGATGACGCCAAACCCAGTGTGCCTTGTTTTTACTGGCCTCATGTGATAGTTTTTTCACCCTATTTTCTGTTATTAACAAGGCAACATTTTCTTTGTTGCTACTAGTTAAGCTGAGATCATTCGGGGCAGACATACAATATATCACTTCAACCCAATTATTGCAGTAACTATTTTAAAAGAAACTAGCTAGATGCCCGTGCATTGCACGAAACATCAAGATGCATTTGTATGAGTAGTTTATCTTGTGAGAGAAACAAATGAACGAGGGAAGGCCTTATTTGCAAATGTGGAGAAGGGTGTGGGTATCTTTTTGCAAAATTGCCATAGTTACCTTCCCATCCGTTAGATATAAATCCGACGGCCTATATTGTAGGATGGCAGGCACACCATCATCATCAACTCTGTTTTTATAAGAGTAGAGAGAGAAGTATAGAGTAGAGATATACTATTATTTAATATATACTTCTTTCGCTACTGTACTGACAATGGAACCCACAGAGTACTTAGAATACAAGATTAAGGATGGATTTGTTTCTTTTTAACTTTTTGTACGAAGGTGTAGCCACCCTGCAAGTCATGTACACTGTACATGCAATTAACTTTTAATAGTTTGAGAATCATACACGCAATAACTCAAATGGATTGGATGTGACTCTATTATTTCCAGCATAAGAGCATATCCAACAGCAGCCAGAAAATTTCCTCCGCTTCCTTCCGCGGAGGACGACATCCAACGCCAGCGGCATACATTTTCACAACTCTAACCAACCAGAAGGAATTCATGCAAACACGGACGGATTTTATATAAGCATGAAGTATTTCGTATGAAAGAGCCGAATCTTCATATAAACATGACAAATTTCATTACATTTACATGAACTAAGCGGTGCTAATTAGGCTCTCATGGTATAATTAATACCTAATCTAAATGGCCGCCCAGGGATCCCTTTGTCTTTCTCATGTTCGGCAGACACTTGCGGGGTCGACAAAGGTCCTCGGAAGAGACGAAGCAGCAAAGAAACCACATGTATATGCAGTCATCACCTCGGCGGTGGCCTTCATGGGACCCAAGTGGTAGCGGCCTCCCGTGTTCTACTTCTCCTCGATGATGGTGGCATACACGGAGAACCTGGCAACCGACTCGTCACTCTCCATGCACCCGGCTTCTGTCTCTGCCTGCATGGCGCTACCGCAGACACGGGAGGTGCGCCCACCGCAGACACTGGTGGCGGGGTACGACACAACAACGATGACGCCCGTGCCGCCATGCTCTTCGTCATGCTAGCGTGGAGCAACTCGCCACTCCTCATCAAGCTGAACTAGAGCGGCGAGTTGCTGAACCACGTGCCGGCTTGGGGCGCCAACTGGTTCTGTCAGGCCAAGCGAGGTTGGTTAAGCACCGAGCGGTCTTGCTCATATCCCGAGGGCTCGGCGGGCCACCTAACCGGGTAGTGCCGGAGAACGGCTCCTCGGAAGCCATCGGAAGAGTGGAGAAAATGGTGAAGGATGAGATGGGGGAGCGACGGAGGGGTGTTATTCTTGCCCCTGTCTATCTGGCCTCATTTAAATAGAGGGCGGACGGTAGGAGCTTGGCCGGTGTCTGGCCTCATTTAAACTAAGGGCGGATGGAAGGAGCTCAACCGGCGTTCCGTTTAATTCCAGCCAGCTCATGAACGGACGTGTGGCCGGAGTAGGTTTCTCGGTTTGCATGCGGGTTTAACAGGGGCGTTTGATGGAGGCGAGGAGGCGTGTTCAGCTGGGCATGCAGCGGGCGACACGGTACTATTTGAATTGATAGCGGGCAGCACAGTTCCTGATACGGCTTTAATGTAGACAAGGGAGAGGGTAGCGGTTCCCGAAATATTGAATGACCAATAGTGCATCCTCCTTCAATCATCGTGAATGCGTGAGGGAAGTAATGAGAGGAGGACCGGGAAAGAGGCGGCACGATGTGAATGCAACACAGTTTGCACTCATATAGAGGCGCCCTCCATTCCAATGCATCTACAACATCGTACACACCTAAGCACCTACACTAAGCGCAAAAGTGCTCACTCTAGACCCATGGCGGCGATGCACGTGAGCAGCCAGCGACTATGCCAGATGGTCCACAACGCCGGCTTGTGGCATGGCGCCGGGGATCGTCTCCAAACGGTGTTGGCGACCGGCTGGTGGATGACCATCCTCGATGCCAGCTACGACTCTCACTTGGACCAGATGATCATTACCACCATCAACAAGTTCACCATCGTCAAGAAGCTCGCGGACGACATTGCCGTACTCCTCCAGGCAACGCGCCCGGGCTCCTCATTGCCTGCCACCCTAATCGGCCTCCATGGCCAGAACTTCTTTCAAGCACTGGTGGCCCTACGACTGCCCGCTGACGCAATGAAGAATGTCCACGTGGAGGTCGCGCTCGCCGTGAGGCGCCTCACCCTGCAAGAATTCATCAACCTACACATCCACATGTATGAGGAAGTCATGTAAATAGGTATCTACAAGGACGTTGAGGATGCTACAACATTGGCGTTCCTCAACCGACTGGAAGCATTGGACGCCTTTGCTGAGAAGCACCTTGACCTCGCCACAAAAGCCGCGGCTGCTAAGCCGCCGGTCGGTGGTCCGACGCACTGAGTCGAGGAGGAGTTCGTACGTTGATGGATGCATCTTTCTTCTTGCCTATTTTAACCACCACTGTGATTGCATCATCGTGGTCTTAATTCTTATTGCACTATTGCGTTCTCATTCGAGTCAATACAGACATGTGCGATCCCTTTTCTCACATTTGGAGGAAATTATATGCGTCACTGTAATTAGTACTCCATCCGTCAATTTATAAGTTGTGCTTACCTTTTCCATCAACTTCCTGCAACGCACGAGCATGTTTCTAGAAACACTACAACATGTCGAATCACATGTGACCAAACCGACGTTGTGCCAACCAAGCTACTACCCTGCTTATCTAGAGGAAAAAGCCCCGCCCTAGCGTTTCCAATCGTTATTTCTATCTATCCATCACACCAAGGAGCAAAACCAAATGGTACAATTTATACATGTTTCCCTACTCCTAAAAAAGAGTGTTTTATTTCAAGTTTGTGAACAAGTACTATTCTACTTTGGACCCGTCGCAACGCACGGGCACATTGCTAGTAAAAGAAAAAGACATGCTGCGTTCGTGTCGCACCCCTACACGCCCGAGAATCGGGAGTACTCCATGGCCTGTCCGACACGCCACATAGCTAGGGAAGGCGTGTTGCCTAGCTGTTTCACTTTCATATGGGACCGCAGTTGAGCAAACCGACTATCGGCAGACCGGACCACGGCAAACCGCACCCCACTCGCTGCGTTGGAAAACAACAATGAGGGGAAGATTTAGCTATAGCACAGAAGCCAGGAAATTTGGTGTCAGATGGGGCTCGTTGATAGAGTAGGAGCACTCCTTCCCCGCAAAAAAGAGAGTAGGAGCACTACGTACTAGTACTCCTACTAGTACGAAGTTTGTACTACAACTAGTACTACCACTATACAACTAGGTATGTGCACGACACATCATCATAGAAACAAAAAAGGGGAAGATCTTGTTTAGGGTGATTTATCTTTTTTCAGTCAACGTAGTATGAATAATATGATGTGGGGGGCACTCATGAAGCTTATGTGGCTTGGTTGCATGGCTAGGAAAGGCTAGAGAAAAATAAATAGATAATGTGTTTAGAGTGCACTCCACTAAATAGATACTTTGGATCCATTGCAATGCACGGGCCGACACATTGGTAGTAGTAAGAGACAAATTCCGGGTTTGGCACAAGTTCGTACTGCAGGAGCACCACAAGGCCTGGTGCAGGAGTGACATTTTCCCCCTCTCGAGGCCCACGGGACCAAGCTTCAGTGGCTTAGTGCACCGGCCTATGAGTCAATGACATGTGGACCTTAAATGCAGCTGGCCCACATGTCATTCTCATGAAAGCCGAGCGATGGTGGGACCGAGAGGGGTGAGGCAAGGTCGGCGGACGAGGCTTGCCTACTCCCTCCCATGCTCCGGTCCGTACTCCTGCACCACTAATTTTCATGCAACAGTTATAATAGAGTTCCTCGTGTGGGTCATCTATAGCCTCAAAGAAAGGTAAACAAAGGTCGTATTTCCAGGAAATAATTTCCTACATGAATCTGTACACGCATGCAAGACCCTTTGCTTTCCTGCTCGTCCTCCTCAGGATCATCAGTTGCGTTGACAATGGCGGTGCCAACGCCAAAGCGTCGCAACAGGTGCCTGCCTAAGCCATGTAGCACGTTGCGGCGCCAGCGAGTACCACCTCCTCCATGCCAACATCGGCATCTGAGCCATGCACATGCAGTTGCTCCCGTAGTATTTTACCTGCATGTTCGACTTCAGTACCACACCGATCTTGGACGAGACCATGGAGCTTGTGGCCAAGAAAATCCTCTGCCCGGCTGACGCATGTCGAGGTGCTTGACTGTTGTGACGTGCCACACGGAGTTTACTAGCTCATGCTCCGGATGAGCGGCAGAGTGTTGCTCCCGATCATCAGTGCTGTAACGGCAACGACGGTCGCGTGGGAGCTCGGGCGGGGGCCAGTGATCTACCCGAGGCACATAGCTTTGACTTGGGCTCGAGATTCCGACCGCTTGCACCATCCCGAGGATGTACCACTCAGCGACGAGGCTAGAATGCTGGATACATATAGGCGTGTGCTCGTGGGCGGGAGGAACCTGCTCAACGGATACTGGTTTGCGAACGTGATGTACTCTATGTAGCCCGAGCCTGGAAGCGTCCCTGCCATTGTATGTTGATGCGCGCTCAAAGGCGGGCGACCACGTGCCAGCGTAGGTCAGCTATGGGGAGGCAGCATCGGTGTGGTTCAAGATGCCCAGCTTGCTGTTGTCGCGGCGGCATTCGCAACTCACTCGTTTGAGTTGAACCGGCCGGTGGTGGCCTAGCCGTGGCGAGGGTGCCACAGCTATACGTCGGGGTGTTATGGGGCGTAGATGTCCATTGAAGGAAACCATGGCAGTTTTGCAAAAAGATACCCACACCCCTCTCCACATTTGCAAATAAGGCATTCCCTCATTCATCCTTTTCTCCCACAAGATAAATGATACGTCTCCGTCGTATCTATAATTTTTGATTGTTCCATGCCAATATTCTTCAACTTTCATATACTTTTGGCAACTTTTTATACTATTTTTGGGACTAACATATTGATCCAGTGCCCAGTGCCAGTTCCTGTTTGTTGCATGTTTTATGTTTCGCAGAAAACCAATATCAAATGGAGTCCAAACGGGATAAAAACGGACGGAGAATTATTTTGGAATATTTGGGATTTTCCGGAGGAAGAATCAACACGACACGGTGTCCGAGGTGGCCACGAGACAGGGGGGCGCACCCACACCCCCTGGGCACGCCTGACACTCTCGTGGGCCACCCGTAAGGCGGTTAATGCCCTTCTTTTGCCGCAAGAAAGCTAATTTTATGAGAAAAATCTGGGCGAAAGATTCACCCCAATCGGAGTTACGGATCTCCGGATATTAAAGAAACGGTGAAGGGGTAGAATCTGGGAACGCAGAAAGAGAGAGATAGATCCAATCTTGGAGGGGCGAGAGGCTCTCGCCCCTCCCAATCCATGGGAGCCAAGGACTAGAGGGGAAACCCTTCTCCCATCTAGGGAGGAGGTCAAGGAAGAATAATATGAAAGGGGTTTCTCTCCCCCTTGCTTCCAGTGGCGCCGAAACGCCGCCGGGGGCCATCATCATCACCACGATCTTCACCAACACCTCCGCCATCTTCACCAACATCTCCATCACCTTCCCCCATCTATATTTAGCGGTCCACTCTCCCGCATCCCGCTGTACCCTCTACTTGAACATGGTGCTTTATGCTTCATATGATTTTCCAATGATGTGTTGCCATCCTATGATGTCTGAGTAGAGTTTCATTGTCCTATCAGTGATTGATGAATTGCTATGATTGGTTTGAGTTGCATGTTTTATTATTGGTGCTGTCCTATTGTGCCCTCCGTGTCGCGCAAGCGTGAGGGATTCCCTCTGTAGGTTTTGCAATATGTTTCTGGTTTTCTTATGGTGGGTGGCGTGAGTGACAGAAGCACAGACTCGAGTAAGTAGGTTGTTTGCGTATGGGATAAAGGGGACTTGATGCTTTAATGCTATGGTTGGGTTTTACCTTAATGAATCTTTAGTAGTTGCGGATTCTTGCTAGAGTTCCAATCATAAGTGCATATGAGCCAAGTAGAGAAAGTATGTTAGCTTATGCCTCTCCCTCAAATAGAATTGTAATACTGATTACAGGTCTAGTAACATAGTCAATTGCTTAGGGACAATTCCACAACTCCTACCACCACTTTTCCACACTCGCTATATTTAGTTTATTGCATGTTCATCTAAACAACCCCTAGCTTTTATTTACGTGTTCTTTATTATCTTGCAAACCTATCCTATCACACCTACAAAGTACTTCTAGTTTCATACTTGTTCTAGGTAAAGCGAACGTCAAGCGTGCGTAGAGTCGTATCAGTGGCCGATAGGACTTGAGAGAGTATTTGTTCTACCTTTAGCTCCTCGTTGGGTTCGACACTCTTACTTATCAAAAGAGGCTACAACTATCCCGTACACTGGCGGGTTATCAAGACCTTTTTCTGGCGCCGTTGCTGGGGAGTCATAGCGTGGGGTGAATATTCTCATGTGTGCTTGTTTGCTTTATCACTAAGTAATTTTTATTTGCTGTCCTTAGTTGTTCTCTATCTTTAGCTATGGAGATGGAACACGAAATACCAAAAAAATTAGGTGTAGATGCTACTCATGGAGATGGGGAACCTCCTAAAACCCTCGATGCTCATTATGTGAAAGAAATTATGTACTACTTTAATAATCCTGAGAAAACCCCATTCAATTATGTTATGGGAGACACATTGGATCAACGTGAATACTTTAGGGATGATCGCTTGACACAAAAAGGGAAACTATTATGGGATCAAATTTATATGTTGTATTGGTATGCTAGGCAACTATGCTTGAGATATGATATTACTTGTTGCTCTAGGATGAAGGCTCCACACCTTCCCTTTTCATGCGAATTTAATGATGATAAAACCTTGGCTTCTTATGCTAATGGTATCTATGATTACTATGATGTGGAACAAATAGAAGAATTTGTTGCTTTTAAGGGTGCTTATGAAATTGAATCTTTGTTTGAAAAGTATGAAGCTTTTGATGATGATGTTTATAGGCCTAAAAATTATGCTATATTGAAATATTGCTATGAAAATTATGAATACAATTACAATATTAATGCATTTATTGAGAAAGTCTCTGCTGTCCAAGAAGAGAATAATGTTTTGCAGGAAGCTATGGAAGAAGAAATTGATGGAACTGTGAGCTCATTGGATGAAAAAGATGATGAGGAGAGCGAAGAACAAAAGGAGGAAGAGCGGATTAATCACCCGTGCCCACCTTCTAATGAGAGTAACTCTTCAACTCATACATTGTTTAACTCCCCTTCGTGCTTACCGAAGGATGTTTGCTATGATGATTGCTATGATCCCTTGAATTTGTTTGAAATATCCCTTTTTGATGATGCTTGCTATGCTTGTGGCCAAGATGCCAATATGAATTATGCTTATGGAGATGAACTTGCTATAGTTCCTTATGTTAAACATGAAATTGTTGCTATTGCACCCACGCATGATAGTCCTATTATCTTTTTGAATTCTCCCAACTACACTATATCGGAGAAGTTTGTGCTTATTAAGGATTATATTGAGGGGTTGCCTTTTACCGTTGCACATGATGATTTTGATGAATGTAATATGCATGTGCTTGATGCTCCTACTTGCAATTATTATGAGAGAGGAACTATATCTCCACCTCTCTATGTTTCCAACACGATAGAATTGCAAGAAACTGCTTATACTATGCATTGGCCTTTACTTGTTGTGCATGAATTGTTCTTTTATGACATGCTGATGCATAGGAAGAGAGTTAGACTTTGTTTTTACATGATATATGTTACTTTGTGCTCACTACTAAATTACAAATCATTGTTAATTAAAATTGGCTTTGATATACCTTGGGATCCGGGTGGATTCATTACTTGAGCACTATATGCCTAGCTTAATGTCTTTAAAGAAAGCACTGCCAGGGAGACAACCCGGAAGTTTTAGAGAGTCATTTATTTCTGTTGAGTGCTTTTATATAGTCTAAAAACAAAAAAAATAAAGAGGGGAACCTAAAAACTTTTCAAAAAGGAAAGTGAAAGTGAGAGAGACAAGCATTGTTGAAGTGGGAGCTAGCCTTGAACTTTGTTCATGCTCACGAAAACTTTGTGAATCTTGATTACAAAAACTTTTCATCAAAAATAATTATCCCCTTGTACAATTCCACTATATTATAAAAACAATGTGCCAAGGTTTGCCTTTAGGATGTTTATGATGCTTGTTGGTTTGTATGGTGCAGGACAGAAACTTTGGCTTTAGTGCGCGATTTTAAATTTTTAACTGGAATGTCACACGGTTCTGATTCTTTTTGAACTGTCTTGCTGTACAACTTGTTTATTTTACCTAATATTGTTAGAATTTTTGGGGTACTAGAAGTATTGTGAATGTTCAGATTGCTACAGACTGTTCTGTTTTTGACAGATTCTGTTTTTGATGCATAGTTTGCTTGTTTTGATGAATCTATCAATTTATATCAGTGGATTAAGCCATGGAAAAGTTATATTACAGTAGACACAATGCGAAAACAAAATATGAATTGGTTTTCTACAGTACTTAGAGTTGTGATTTGCTTTATTATACTAATGGATCTTACCGAGTTTTCTGTTGAAGTTTTGTGTGGATGAAGTGTCTAATCGAGGAGGTCTCGATATGAGGAAAAGGAAGAGAGGCAAGAGTTCAAGCTTGGGGATGCCTGAGGCACCCCAAGTAAATATTCAAGGATACTCAAGCGTCTAAGCTTGGGGATGCCCCGTTAGGCATCCCCTCTTTCGTCAACAAGTATCGGTATGTTTTCGGATTCGTTTCGTTCATGCATTATGTGCAAGTCTTGGAGCATCTTTTGCATTTAGTTTTTATTTTAATTTTATGCACCATGCTGGTATGAGATAGTCCTTGGTTGATTTATAGAATGCTTCATGTGCTTCACATATATCATTTGGAGTTTGGATTGCCTGTTTCTCTTCACATAGAAAACCGCCATTTGTAGAATGCTCTTTTGCTTCATTTATATTTGTTAGAGCGTGGGCATATATTTTGTAGAAAGAATTAAACTCTCTTGCTTCATTTATATCTATTTAGAGAGATGACAGGAATTGGTAGTTCACATGGTTAGTCATAAAATCCTACATAAACTTGTAGATCGCTGAATATGATATGTTTGATTCCTTGCAATAGTTTTGCGATATAAAGATGGTGATATTAGAGTCATGCTAGTGGGTGGTTGAGGATTGTAGAGACACTTGTGTTGAGGTTTTCAAGTCCCGTAGCATGCACGTATGGTAACCGTTGTGTGACAAATTTGAAGCATTGGGTGTTTCTTTGATTGTCTTCCTTATGAGTGGCAGTCGGGGACGAGCGATGGTCTTTTCCTACCAATCTATCCCCCTAGGGGCATGCGTCGTAGTACTTTGCTTCGAGGGCTAATAAACTTTTGCAATAAGTATGTGAGTTCTTTATGACTAATGTGAGTTAATGGAATATACGCACTTTTACCTTTCCATCATTGCTAGCCACTTCGGTACCGTGCATTGCCCTTTCTCACCTCGAGAGTTGGTGCAAACTTCGCCGGTGCATCCAAACCCCGTGATATGATACGCTCTATCACACATAAGCCTCATTATATCTTCCTCAAAACAGCCACCATACCTACCTATGATGGCATTTCCATAGCCATTCCGAGATATATTGCCATGCAACTTCCATCATATACATGACTTGAGCATTCATTGTCATATTGCCTTGCATGATCGTAAGATAGCTAGCATGATGTTTTCATGGCTTGTCCGTTTTGATGTCATTGCTACGCTAGATCATTACACATCCCGGTACACCACCAGAGGCATTCATATAGAGTCATATCTTTGTTCTAGTATCGAGTTGTAATATTGAGTTGTATGTAAATAAAAGTGTGATGATCATCATTATAGAGCATTGCCCCATGAAAAAAAGAAAAAAAGAAAAAAAGAGGATAGGCCAAAGAAGCCTAAATAAAAAAGGGGACCAAAGAAGCCCACCGAAAAAGGAAAAAAAAGAAAAACAAAAAAGAAAAAATAAAAGAAAAGAAAAGGGGCAATGTTACTATCCTTTTTCCACACTTGTGCTTCAAAGTAGCACCATGTTCTTCATATAGAGAGTCTCCTATGTTATCACTTTCATATACTAGTGGGAATTTTCATTATAGAACTTGGATTATATATTCCAACGATGGGCTTCCTCAAATGCCCTAGGTCTTCATGAGCAAGCAAGTTGGATGCATACCCACTTAGTTTTCAGTTTGAGCTTTCATACACTTATAGCTCTTAGTGAATCCATTGCATGGCAATCCCTACTCCTCGCATTGACATCAATTGATGGGCATCTCCATAGCCCGTTGATTAGCCGCATCAATGTGAGACTTTCTCCCTTTTTGCCTTCTCCATATAAACCTCCACCATTATATTCTATTCCACCTATAGTGCTATATCCATGGCTTGCGCTCATGTATTGTGTGATGGTTGACAAAGCTGAAGCGCGTTAAAAAGTATGAACCAATTGCTCGGCTCGTCATCGGGGTTGTGCATGATGGGAGCATTTTTGTGTGACGAAGATGAAGCATGGCCAAACTGTATGATTTTGTAGGGATAAGCTTGCTTTGGCCTTGTTGTTTTGAAAAGACATGATTGCTTTATTGGTATGCTCGAAGTATTATCGTTTTTTATGTCAAATGATAGACTATTGCTTTGAATCACTCATGTCTTAATATTCATGCCATGATTAGACATATGATCAAGATTATGCTAGGTAGCATTCCACATCAAAAATTATCTTTTTTATCATTTACCTACTCGAGGACGAGCAAGAATTAAGCTTGGTGATGCTGATACGTCTCCGTCGTATCTATAATTTTTGATTGTTCCATGCCAATATTCTTCAACTTTCATATACTTTTGGCAAATTTTTATACTATTTTTGGGACTAACATATTGATCCAGTGCCCAGTGCCAGTTCCTGTTTGTTGCATGTTTTATGTTCCGCAGAAAACCAATATCAAACGGAGTCCAAACGGGATAAAAACAGACTGAGAATTATTTTGGAATATTTGGGATTTTCCGGAGGAAGAATCAACGTGAAACGGTGTCCGAGGTGGCCACGAGACAGGGGGGCACGCCCACACCCCTTGGGCGCGCCTGGCACTCTCGTGGGCCACCCGTAAGGCGATTGATGCCCTTATTTTGCCACAAGAAAGCTAATTTTATGAGAAAAATCTAGGCGAAAGATTCACCCCAATCGGAGTTACGAATCTCTGGATATTAAAGAAACGGTGAAGGGGTAGAATCTGGAAACGCAGAAACAGAGAGATAGATCCAATCTTGGAGGGGCTCTCGCCCCTCCCAAGCCATGGGAGCCAAGGACCAGAGGGGAAACCCTTCTCCCATCTAGGGAGGAGGTCAAGGAAGAAGAATAAGAAGGGGGGCTCTCTCCCCCTTGCTTCCGGTGGCGCCGGAACGCTGCCGGGGGCCATCATCATCACCGCGATCTTCACCAACACCTCCGCCGTCTTCACCAACATCTCCATCACCTTCCCCCATCTATATTCAGCGGTCCACTCTCCCACATCCCGCTGTACCCTCCACTTGAACATGGTGCTTTATGCTTCATATTATTTTCCAATGATGTGTTGCCATCCTATGATGTCTGAGTAGATTTTCGTTGTCCTATCGGTGATTGATGAATTGCTATGATTGGTTTGAGTTGCATGTTTTATTATTGGTGCTGTCCTATTGTGCCCTCCGTGTCGTGCAAGCGTGATGGATTCCTGCTGTAGGTTTTGCAATATGTTTATGATTTTCTTATGGTGGGTGGCGTGAGTGACAGAAGCACATACCCGAGTAAGTAGGTTGTTTGCGTATGGGATAAAGGGGACTTGATGCTTTAATGCTATGGTTGAGTTTTACCTTAATAAATCTTTAGTAGTTGCGGATGCTTGCTAGAGTTCCAATCATAAGTGCATATGATCCAAGTAGATAAAGTATGTTAGCTTATGCCTCTCCCTCAAATAGAATTGCAATAGTGATTACAGGTCTAGTAACATAGTCAATTGCTCAGGGACAATTCCACAACTCCTACCACCACTTTTCCACACTCGCTATATTTACTTTATTGCATCTTTATCTAAACAGCCCCTAGCTTTTATTTACGTGTTATTTATTATCTTGCAAACCTATCCTATCACACCTACAAGTACTTCTAGTTTCATACTTGTTCTAGGTAAAGCGAACGTCAAGCGTGCGTAGAGTCGTATCAGTGGCCGATAGGACTTGAGAGAGTATTTGTTCTACCTTTAGCTCCTCGTTGGGTTCGACACTCTTACTTATCGAAAGAGGCTACAACTATCCCGTACACTTGCGGGTTATCAATAAACTACTCATACAAATGCATCTTGATGTTCCGTGCAATGCACATGCATTTTGCTAGTAAGAAACAAATCTCGAGTTTGGCACGAGTTCGTGAAGCGGTAGCACCACAAGGCCCGGCACAGGAGTTACATTTCCCTCTGGGGGCCCACGAGACCGAGTTTTAGTGGACCTTATAGGTGGCTGCTCCACATGTCATGCTCCCGAAGGCAGAGGGGCCGTGGGGCCGAGAGGGGTGGGGCGTAGGTTTGAGCGTACCTACGCTGCTACTCTACTTGTTCCAAAGACATGCACACAATCGAAATAGTTCATCTATATCAATATACACAGAGAGGAAATATATTTTTTACAATAGAGGAAATAGTTCATCCATCCATAATGCCCTGTTGCTTGTGCAACTTCTTCTTCTTCTTCTTCTTCTTCTTCTTCTTCTTCTTCTTCTTTTTCTTCTTCTTCTTCTTCTTCTTCTTCTTCTTCTTCTTCTTCTTCTTCTTCTTCTTCTTCTTCTTCTTCTTCTTCTTCTTCTTCTTCTTCTTCTTCTTCTCATTTTCTGTGGGAGACGGCTTCGCAACAAGCTCTTTGGACCTTGCATCTATTTCGAAACTCACACGGGCATCGAGGGCAGCATATTTTATCCACTCGTACATCAAGGGTCAATTCTCCCATCCAGACAACCTTAATGCCAGCGTCTTGTTGCCCTTTTGAAGATTTGTACCGAGCACAAAATTTGCTACGTCGAATAGAGATGGTGTCTGTTTATCACAATCTTCTATAGGAATTCTGATTCTGGTTTGTAGGTTAGCGATGCTTTTCAAATCAAGGTTGTACGGTGCCAGCTTCTATTTGTCCCCTTCGATGGCTGCCCAAAAGAAGTATATATCCTCCCAAGACAAGAAATCATGGAGATCACCTGGTATGGAGGGCGCGTGTATGATGTGGTACACCAACACATCATCTTCGAGGCACAGCTAAAGGACGGCGGCGCATTGGATCTTCCCAGTGGCATGCTCCATGTACTCTGCGTCGAGACCGATGACCTTCATCTATACCTTTTCGTGGGAGTTGGATACATTGTTGATCCACTTCCAAACAACCCTTGGGTGGTCGGTGACGGTGGTAACTATGCTCAACGAGCCTTTGACGAGGACATGTTGGATGCTAAAAACCTGCATCTGGATCTCTTTCGCCATTTGGAACCGCTGGAACAGAGGGCTATGGTTTGAAGAATTAGTATTAGATGGCTAGCCTAACTGAAGTAGATGATTATTTAAAGGGGCTTCGGAATTACTCCAGGAGTATGTGAAGAGGTTAAAACAATGTGAATGCAGTGGGGTTTGTATGCAAATGAAGACGAAGGAGAGGTGAAGAAGCCGAGGAAAATTGGTTCTCGATGGAGAAGTAAACGGGAGAAGTGGCCTGCAGGTAGTTGGTTAGACGACTAGGTAGACTACACAAAAAGGCTATGCGGGTAGACTAAGGAGTGGTACCTGTCCGTGTACGTGCCCATCCTTCTAGCGCTACATGTGCCACTGGCTAGTTGAGGTCACTCTTTCGAATCACCGTGGTGAGACATTTTATGATTCCTTTTTATTTGTGCACCTTTCCTGACAGGTGGGACCTATGCAAATAGATAAAATAAAATATGTCGTAGCTAGTTCGGATGGATATTGGCACGTGCGTGGGAGACACAACATTCTCTGGTTAAGGAATACGTGATTATCCTCAAAAAAGAAAAATCCCTTCTTCGTGCTTCCGCATGCACGAGAATTTGGTTCTGCTTGCAATATGGATGATACCTGGAGAATGAAGTGAATGCAGAGGCATGCTAGCATGGGACACCTATTTCCGCTATACAATACTGGAGTATTCATGTTCCTACTACTACTACTAGTAATACAACTGTGGTACACTTGATGGTCAAAATACTATTCATCCAGTCCTCACAGTGAAGTGACAACACCCTGTGCCTGACACTAGTCCAGGAGCGTGTTCGGGTTAGCAAAGTCAGCCTCACCTTGTGCACTGTGCAGTCTGTCACCGCCGCTATATAGCACATTAGCATGCCTCACCTCGTCTCCCTCTCCCCTAGCACCACTCCATCTCCATCTTCATCTCACTGTGCCCCCATGTACTCTCGCCTCACATGCCTCCCCCAGTACCACTATTCCCTCGCTAGCCGCTCCAGCACCGACAGCCTTATCACCCATAAATCAAGCCCCCCAAAACCCCACCTTCCAAACTCCACCATGGCCGAACGCGAACCGCACAACATCCATATGAGCCGCGATTGGAGCAATCTCCCTAGTGACATCCTTGACCTCTGTTGTTCGTGTATGGATATGTTGAGCGCCGTGCGGCTGGCTGCATGCTCGAGGGACATGCACACGGCCCTCATCGAAGCGAGGCCTAAGCTTTTCAAGACACCCTACTTGCTGCTATCTGGTCTTACGAGATTGGCTCACCATGACACAGAGGCGTACATGATGCCCCTCGACTTCAATCCGACCTCCATTAGCCGAAACTTCTTTGTAGGTATGTAGTGGTTCACCGTACATCATTTCCCTTGACTTTGATCCGATCACCATCTCCGGAAACTTCTTGGCAGGTATGTACTTGGTCGGCATGAACTTCCACTGGATGGCTGCTATCAAATAAGACGGGAGAAAGTTGGTGCTCGTGAACTTCCAGACCTCCCATGAGATTATCCTTCCACCGTTGGAATATATAGGGTTTTACCGTCGTGGTCCAAGTCATCTAGATTACCATGTTAGTTGGACGGACCTTGTTTCGCAGAAGATTGTAATCTGCCAAGTGCCCACACGACATGCGGATTACGCAGACTTCAAGCTAATTGCCTTGTTCGACCGTGGACTCACCTATCTTTACACCGGTGCCTTCTTTAGCTGGAGACAACTCAGCTCGAAGTGGATCGTCAAAGCTGATACACAATTCTGTGATGCTATTGAACACAATGTCATCATCTACGCGATTGACAAAGCAGATGGCACCACGTATTGCTGGGATGATGCATGTAAGTTGTTTTTGTCTGATGTTAATGATAACGCCATGACACTGTTTGAACTTTCTGTGATGATTGGCATATCCCTGTTTGAGCAGAATTTGAGTAGAACTATGACAATGTATTAGAGACGCCGTAAATCAGCTATATTTGGAATGAGTTAACTCATGCGATTGTGACCATGTCATTACAGTCAATTTGTACCCTTGAATAATCAAACGGTTAGGAACATATGGATATTCTCCTTAATTTATTCTCCTTGAATATGTTTGTACCCTTGAATTTGAGTAGTAATCTATATACTACTAAATATGAGTGTGTATCAATAGCCGTGTTAGTTTCCTCATTTTCGTGATGTAGAAACATGCATCACACTGTTGGTTTCATCTAACCATACATTAGGGAAGTAAATGTGCATATGGAGACATTTCTATATTTGGAAGTAGTGAAATCCTGTAATGCTTACTATGTGTACATACCTATATTCGCTCTTCAACAATCAATGGCTAGAATAATATCCTCACAAAAAATTTCCCACAGAACATGAGTATATAACAATGCATGGTCTGTTAATTTCCTTGAAGAATTTGTTTGTGAGGACAGAACATGATTACATAACATGCATGACATGATAATTTCCTGTGAAGAATCGATTGCAAGATAACATGAGTATAACCATGCATGGCACTTCTATATTTTCGAAACCAGTATACATTTCCCTGTATTTTCCTCTCAGTTCCAACAGGGACATATCAATGCTGTTTCTTGCATTATCCTACTCATACTCTGAACAATGCTGATCTTACATTAAGAATGCCTGTCCTTTCTGATATGATGTAGTGTCCCTACAGTTACTGCCCTTTGTAATCACACCACCTTTGCCAAAAACAGGGAAGCACAACTATTCCTCGCTCGATCAGACGATGGCAAAAGACTGATGATCATTTGCACACATGAGCCGGAAAAGTTATATTGCAAAAAACCCACTGTGTACAAGCACCGTGAAATATGTGAGTATCCGGACAGTGGCTGTTACGTCTATGAGCAGGATACCGGCTTGTTGGGGCCTTTAGGATTTTTGACTTGGAGGCGGGTAAGCATCCATGGTTCTCACTCTCTGTTTCTCGGACTCAATTATCCAATTAACCAAGAGATCACCGTTGGTAAGGACCTTGATGGCAGAGAGGCTCTGTTTGCTATGGAAAACTGTGTCTACACAAGAGCCCTAGGAGTTCAGGAGCAAACTCCCCTGGTTGTCAACGATACAGCCTGCAGCCAAAAGAAGGTGAGAATGACACAAGCATCTGGAATAACTTTGATCCTTGGATGTCTCAAGTCCGGCAGACAGTGATGTTGTTCAAGCCTTCAGGTTGATAGGTAATTCGGTTGTTGCGTCGAAAGGGTGGAGTACTGGTGTCTCCAGATCACTGGTGGCTGAAGCGCGACTGCAAATTATGATGGTGTTGGATCATCCCTCTTTGAATGACTTGTTGTCTTTGCTGCTTGTTCTGGATGGCCAGATCTCTCTTTTGTTATGCATATTCCTTGTCATTTGGTCATCCTTGTCTATGTCACTCTTACTATGTAATAGTTGCCTCTATTTATAATGTCATTCTCGTCTAGATCATGAGAGTCTGAGCGCTGCAGATGGGTGCATTTTGGTGGTGTAGCAAGACTTCTTATGAACTATCATGTCTTGTTGTTTATGTCTGTAGTAGTCACTAGTCAGTGTTTGAATGTTGTATATATCGTTATTTCGAACTATTTATTGTCTTCAAACTGCTGGTTGGCTAAATGTGGGCATCACCATTCTCCAGTGTTCAGGGTATATCTTCTTTTTACAAGTTATAATTTGAGCTCAGTGTCTTTTCGATGATGTACACTTGTTTGGGCCAGCGAGGTGTTGTTGAATATGGGCCGAGTAGTAACACAATGCCAAACAGGTCAATTATGACTCTCAGGCCGGGCTCTCAAAAGATCCTTAAAAAAGGCCGGGCTCTCAAAAAAAAGAATAAGGACTCTTAGGCCGACATGTGGGCGCCACCGGTGTTTTCGTGCGCTTGCGCACCGAGAGCATATTGGCACGTGTTTGAAATTCATGCTACCTTTTCATCCCTAATCTATCGCCCCTCCCCCACCTATGGAATCTCGATTCCTACTCCAGTTCCCCCAAATCCCCCTCCTGTACTCCCTGTACTCAAGCGCACTATCATGTCACCGGTCAACGCGGATCTTCGAGCCAGAGATCCTGAGGTCCGTCCTACCTTCGGGCGCTTGCTACGTCTTGAGCTTGCATTGGTTTTCCTTGAAGAGGAAAGGGTGATGCAGCACAGTAGCGTAAGTATTTCCCTCAGTTTTTGAGAACCGAGGTATCAATCCAGTAGGAGGCTCCTCACAAGTCCCACGAACCTACACAAACAAACAAAGAACTCGCAACCAACGAGATAAAGGGGTTGTCAATCCCTTAACGACCACTTGCGAAAGTGAGATCTGAGAGAGATAATATGATAAGATAAATATATTTTTGGTATTTTATAATATAGATGCAGAAAATAAAGATGCAAATAAAAGTAGATTGGAAACTTATATGATAAAAGATAGACCCGGGGGCCATAGGTTTCACTAGAGGCTTCTCTCAAGATAGCATAAGTATTACGGTGGGTGAACAAATTACTGTTGAGCAATTGATAGAAAAGCGAATAATTATGATGTTATCTAGGCATGATCATGTATATAGGCATCACATCCATAACAAGTAGACCGACTCATGCCTGCATCTACTACTATTACTCCACACATCGACCGCTATCCAGCATGCATCTAGAGTATTAAGTTCATAAGAACAGAGTAACACATTAAGAAAGATGACATGATGTAGAGGGATAAACTCAAGCAATATGATATAAACCCCATCTTTTTATCCTCGATGGAAACAATACAATACGTGTCTTGCAACCCTTTCTGTCACTGGGTAAGAACACCGCAAGATTGAGCCCAAAGCTAAGCACTTCTCCCATGGCAAGAAAGATCAATCTAGTAGGCCAAACCAAACTGATAGTTCGAAGAGACTTGCAAAGATAACTCAATCATACATAAAAGTATTCAGAGAAGATTCAAATATTATTCATAGATAAACTTGATCATAAACCCACAATTCATCGAATCTCGACAAACACACCGCAAAAAGAGATAACATTGAATAGATCTCCACAAGAGAGGGGGAGAACATTGTATTGAGATCCAAAAAGAGAGAAGAAGCCATCTAGCTAATAACTATGGACCCGAAGGTCTGTGGTAAACTACTCACAACTCATTGGAGGGGCTATGGTGTTGATGTAGAAGCCCTCCATGGTGGATTCCCCCTCCGGCAGAACGCCGACGACGGCTCCAAGATGGGATCTCGCGGATACAGAAGGTTACAGTGGTGGAAATATTTCTTCAGTGGCTCCCTGGATGTTTTCGGGGTATGTAGGCTTATATAGGAGGAAGAAGTACGTCGGTGGCCGCCCGAGGGGCCCATGAGACAGGGGGGCGTGCCCTGTAGGGGTGGGCGCGCCCCCACCCTCGTGGCTGCCTCGGCTGCTTCTTGACTTGCACTCCAAGTCCTCTGGATCATGTTCGTTCCAAAAATCACGCTCCCAAAGGTTTCATTCCGTTTGGACTCCGTTTGATATTCCTTTTTTTTCGAAATACTGAAATAGGCAAAAAAACAGCATTACGGGCTGGGCCTTCGGTTAGTAGGTTAGTCCCAAAAATGATATAAATGTGTAAAATAAAGCCCATAGACATCCAAAACACGTAATATAATAGCATGGAACAATCAAAAATTATAGATACGTTGGAGACGTATCAGCGCTACGTGCTGTCGCTCAATAGTGGCATGGCGGAGCTTGACGACCAGTTTGCCGGCAAAGTGCTGATGGTAACCATCAATGGCGACCGGCCTCCTGTCTCGCCAGACGACCTTGTCAAAGGTCTTGGCATTGCGCACGGCATCCAAATAAGTGACTTGCTCATCAAAGTCTGTCCGCCACCAGCTGAGTTCTTCATCAGGTTTCAGACAACTTTCGACTGCAGTCGTGTGTTTGAATCTTCCAGGTGTTTGTTCTGTGATGGTGTACTGGTGAGCTTTGATCGGTGGCACCCAGTACGGGGCTCGGTGCCCTCTGAGCTTGAGTTTTTAACAAAGCTTACCTTCCACGGCATGCCTCAACGTGCTTGGAACAACGAGTCCATGAATGGGCTTATCAACGACCTTGGAGGTGAGCTCGTAAGTATGTTTGTTCCTCCAGACAACTCTCTGACATTTATGGCATGGATGAAGAAGCCGTCCACCATACTGAAGGTGATTGGTGTTGAGATATCGGTGCAGGAACCAGGGTTGTACTATTCGTCGCCACCAAGGCCGCCGCGGACCACGTTAGGGATGTACATGTATCGAGTGTTCATGCATGTCGAAGAAGTGGTCAATCCATCAATCGAATTCCTGCCGCCGCCGTTGGTGCCAGGGTCCGTTGACAATGTCCATTATAGGAGTCAACATCGGACTTTCCCTGTGTTGCCCAGAACGATGGATGGCACAGGGCCTACTCCATCGCGCAGCAGAGGCCACTGCTTCTTTGGGAGAAGAGGCAGGGCTGGCTGCCTGGATGTTCTCTAATTTGAGATAACAACTGAATCTTGTCAGATACTAGTTAAATCCGAGCTATCGGTGTGAAGCACTGATGTGCTAGTACATTTGATTGTGTCATGTTCTATTTTTGTACCAGCACTTTTTTTAGAAAGGGTTGTATGCCAACTTAATGTGCTAGCAGAACTTATTGTGTTGTCAACATTCAAGATATTTCCCCGTCATTGATAAAGACGATGAACCGTTATGTACGAGTTTGTTGGTTTCAACATAGCCCTACCCGTAGCGATCCACTGCTTCCACCTTGATTGTGCCACCTGCGTGAAACTTTTGTATGCAAGTTCAGTGTGCCATGATGTCCTATATGATTGTGTCAACTATATAAGGGGGTGTTTGTTTCCAGGGACTTTTTGGTGTAGGGACTAGAAAAAGTCCCTCTTAGAGACTTTTTAACTAAAAATGAGGGACTACTAGGGACTAAAAGTTGCTTTTTGGGACTAAATGAAGAAGACTCTCAAATAGAGTCTTTTTTGGGACTTTTCCAACAATGCCCCTCCCTGCACCCAATGCCCCGCCGCCCATGGTGTTGTTTGGTTGTTATTTTTCTGTATACTAGGGGTAACATGGTCATTTAATAACATCTAGGGAGGGACTAGGGACTTTTTAGTCCCTGAAAACAAGCAGGGAGAGACTTTTTAGGGACTAGGGACTTTTTAGTTTGGACTAGAAAAAGTCCTAGGACTTATGAACCAAACAGGGCCTAAGTTTATACTGAGCATCAGTAATTAATGCATATGGCTGAAATATGTATTTACGAGCATCGACCGACACACACACACACACACACACAAGTGGGACCCGTTGAATTATTTCTTCGCTCGTGACAACTTTAAATTAGGTTCCACTGTACTCTAACTTTTTTCTTAAGTTGTTACTTGAGCTTAGTGACTTCAAAAATTTGTACAGAAGCCTTGTTTGGGCCTTTCCGGCGTCGTTGAATGTGGGTTGAGTAGCCATGTAAAGTTGTACTATACTACACAGGCCTTTTGTTTGAACATCAGCAATGCAACTGGGCCGACAATTGTACACAATATCCTAAAATAAGCGCATCCTAACCTATCTTTCTCTTAATAAAATGAACAACCCAGTTCATTTTTTATATAATAAGATTACCTAGCCCAACTTAATTTTCTAATCATATTCGTATCTCAATATTATTTTTATACGAAATGCTCAGTCCAGACCATCATTGTTTTTTCACCCATCCCAGAAAATGGGTCCATTTCTACTAAAATCAAAAGGCTTGTAAATTATCAGAAATTATAAATGCGCTGCATGTATGCAATATTATTTTTGACCCAACTCAGTAAATAGGTGTATTCAAATAAATAATCAAATGCGTAGTAAATTATCATAAATAGTAAATCGGCTATTATTATTATTTTTATCCAGCCCAGGAAATAGATTATTTTTTGAGTCATAGCCCAGGAAATAGATGTATTGGCAAACAAAATGAAATGGGCTGTAAAACCTAAATAAATGGGCTGCATTCTTCTACCTCTTAAGCTTGCATTGGTTTTTCCCTTGAAGGGGAAAGGGTGATGCAGCAAAGTAGCGTAAGTATTTCCCTCAGTTTTGAGAACCAATGTATCAATCCAGTAGGAGACAATGCACAAGTCACCGAATACGTGCACAAACAATCAACAACTTGCACCCAACGCGATAAAGGGGTTGTCAATCCCTTCACGGTCACCTGCAAAAGTGAGATCTGATAGAGATAGATAAACGGTAAAGTAAATATTTTTGGTATTTTTGGTTTATAGATCGGAAAGTAAAGATTGCAAAATAGTAGATCGGAAACTAGTAAGATGTAAACGAGATTCAATAATATGGAAAAGAGACCCGGGGGCCATAGGTTGCACTAGTGGCTTCTCTCAAGATAGCAAATATTACGGTGGGTGAACAAATTACTGCCGAGCTATTAATAGAAAAGCACATAGTTAGGACAATATCTAAGGCAATGATCATGAACATAGGCATCACGTCCATGTCAAGTAGGCCGAAACGATTCTGCATCTACTACTATTACTCCACACATCGACCGACTCCTGCCTGCATCTAGAGTATTCAGTTCATGAAGAACAGAGTAACACATTAAGTAAGATGACATGATGTAGAGGAATTAACTCTAGCAATATGATGAAAACTCTATCTTTTTATCCTCGATGGCAACAATACAATACGTGCCTTGCTGCCCCTACTATCACTGGGAAAGGACACCACAAGATTGAACGCAAAGCTAAGCACTTCTCCCATTGCAAGAAAGATTAATCTAGTAGGCCAAACTAGACCGATAATTCGAAGAGACATGCAAAGATATCAAATCATGCATATAAGAATTCAGAAAAGAACCAAATAATATTCATAGATAATCTGATCATAAATCCACAATTCATTGGATCTCGGCAAACACACTGCAAAAGAATATTACATCAAATAGATCTCCAAGAACATCGAGGAGAAGATGGTATTGAGAATCAAAGAGAGAGAAGAAGCCATCTAGCTACTAGCTATGGACTCGAAGGTCTGTGGTAAACTACTCACGCATCATCGGAGAGGCAATGGTGTTGATGAAGAAGCCCTCTGTGATCGAATCCCCTTCCGGCAGGATGGCGGAAAAGGCCCCTAGATGGGATTTCACGGGTACAGAAGGTTGCGGCGGTGGAAACGTGGTTTCGTGTCTCCCTTGAATGTTTTAAGGGTATAAGAGTACATATAGGCGAAGGAACTAGGTCAGGGGAGATACGCCCACAAGGTAGGGGGCACACCCTATCCCCCTAGGCACGCCCTCCTACCTCATGGCCACCTCGTTGCATGTCCGACTTCATCTCCAAGTCTTCTAGTTTCCTTTCTGTCCAATTAAGATCATCACGAAAGTTTCATTCTGTTTGGACTCCGTTTGGTATTCCTTTTCTGCAAACTCTAAAATAGGCAAAAACCAGAAACTGGCAGTGGGCTCTTGGTTAATAGGTTAGTCCCAAAAATAATGTAAAATTGCATAAAAATGCATATTAAACATCCAAAATAGATAATATAATAGCATGGAAAATAAAAAATTATAGATACATTGGAGACGTATCAAGCATCCCGAAGCTTAATTCCTGCTCGTCCTTGAGTAGGTAAATGATAAAAATAGAATTTTTGATGTAGAATGCTACCTAACATATTTATCAATGTAATTTTCTTTATTGTGGCATGCATGTTCAAATCCAAAAGATTCAAAACAAAAGTTTAATATTGACATAAAAATAATAATACTTGAAGCATACTAACAAAGCAATCATGTCTTCTCAAAATAACATGGCCAAAGAAAGCTATCCCTACAAAATCATATAGTCTGGCTATGCTCCATCTTCATCACACAAAATATTTAAATCATGCACAACCACGATGACAAGCCAAGCAATTGTTTCATACTTTTGATGTTCTCAAACTTTTTCAATCTTCACGCAATACATGAGCATAGGCCATGGATATAGCATTAAGGTGGAATAGAATATGGTGGTTGTGGAGAAGACAAAAAGGGAGAAGATAGTCTCACGTCAACTAGGCGTATCAACAGGCTATCGGGATGCCCATCAATAGATATCAATGTGAGTGAGTAGGGATTGTCATGCAACGGATGCACTGGAGCTATAAGTGTATGAAAGCTCAAAAAGAAACTAAGTGGGTGTGCATCCAACTCGCTTGCTCATGAAGACCTAGGGCATTTTGAGGAAGCCCATCATTGGAATATACAAGCCAAGTTCAATAACGAAAATTCCCACTAGTATATGAAAGTGGCAAAATAGGAGACTCTCTATCATGAAGATCATGGTGCTACTTTGAAGCACAAGTGTGGAAAAAGGATAGTAACATTGCCCCTTCTCTCTTTTTCTCTCATTTTTTTATTTGGGCCTTCTTCTTCTTTTTTCTTCTGGAGTCTCATCCTGACTTGTGGGGGAATCATAGTCTCCATTATCCTTTCCTCACTTGGGGTCTCATGCTCTATAATGATGATCATCACACTTTTATTTATTTTTAACTCAAGATTACAACTCGATACTGAGAACAAAATATGACTCTATGTGAATGCCTCCGGTGGTGTACCGGGATGTGCAATGGTTCAAGAGTGACATGTATGAAAGAACTATGAATGGTGGCTTTGCCACAAATACGATGTCAACTACATGATCATGCAAAGCAATATGACAATGATGAAGCGTGTCATAATAAACAGAACGGTGGAAAGTTGCATGGCAATATATCTCAGAATGACAATGGAAATGCCATAATAGGTAGGTGTGGTGGCTGTTTTGAGGAAGGTATATGGTGGGTGTATGGTACCGGCGAAAGTTGCGCGGGAAGGGTGAGAGTGAGAATAATCCATGGACTCAACATTAGTCATAAAGAACTCACATACTTATTGCAAAAATCTACTAGTTATCAAAACGAAGTACTACGCGCATGCTCCTATGGGGATAGATTGGTAGGAAAAGACCATCGCTCATCCCCGACCGCCACTCATAAGGAAGACAATCAACAAATAAATCATGCTCCAACTTCATCTCATGGTGGTTCACCATACATGCATGCTATGGGAATCACAAACTTTAACACAAGTATCTCTCAAATTCACAACTACTCACTAGCATGACTCTAATATCACCATCTTCATATCTAAAAAAATTCATAAAGAATCAAACTTCTCATCACTACAAAAAAATACACTTCAGTGATGATACGTGTTTGTCACAGTAGGTCGCGTTTTCTATCATGCATGTACATCCATGACGATTTTATGATAAAATCAAGATAGTCATACCTGTGCTGTCGTAGAAGTGTTCCATGACATTACCAAAATTATCATCACAGAAGTGTCCACTTCCATGACGATAAATCGCGCGTCACAAGAGTGCTTTCATCAAGGATGACCGACACGTGGCATCCACCATAACAGAATGCCGTTAAGCTATCAGGTCCGGTTACGGATCCGATAACCCGTTAACAGCCTACACCAATGGGAAATTTCCACATGTAAAATTCCGATTGGCCAGAGGAAACACGTGTCAGCTCTTCAGTGGGCTAGATGTCGCCCGTACATTGGAAGAGACATGCCTATGATACGTCGAAATGTGGCAGGGCCGAACAGAGGCCCATATAGGTTAAAAAGGCCGGCCCAGTCAAAGGCCTGTAGTACTTACTCAGGTACTAGTGGGCCAGCCCAATAACGGCCTGTTTAATAAAGGCCCATTTAGGGCCCGAAGGCAGATCTTGCCCGTTAATTGTTCATCGAATATTTGGGCCATATTATAGCCCAGTGACTTTCGGCCTGTTAGCGGCCCGATGTAGACATGGGCCCATTTCAGACCAGTGTGACTTTCGGCCTGGGAATGGCCCATGCTGCCCATGGGCCATATATGGTCCGACGGGACATCAGGCCCACTAACTGCCCGTGATAAAGGTGGCAACAGTTCAGCCCAATGTGACTTTGGGCCTATTAAAGGCCTGTTGTATAATTCGGCATGTTGATGCGTGTACTAAGCTTTCGGCCTCTTAAAGGCCCATGATATCAGTGGGCCAACTAAGGCCCGAGATATGTTTCAGCGTGGTAACAACCCGTCATATAACTGGGCCCAAAAAGGCCTGGTCTACATTTCAGCCTGCTGAAGGCCCGTGGGAGACTAGTGAAAATTGAGGCCCAACATGCATTTCGGCCTGCTAAAGGCCCACGGTCTCATATGGGCCGTAACAGGCCAGTAGAATATTCAACGTGTTAATGGCCGAATGCTACCTAGGCCAAACTAAGCACTGGGTCCACAAAAGGCCCAACTAAAATATAGGTTGGAGTAAGTTGTGGGCCTGGCGCAAAGTGTGAAGGCGCCAATCATTCGGGCCCAAGAAAGATGCAGGCAGACCCAATTGTGGCCCGCTAAAAACCAGGCCCGTTAGAGGCGAATGCTTCGGCCCGGTCGACTACATCACATTTTTTTTCAGATAGCGAATGATGGCAGTAACTAGTAGGAATTAAGAACAAACCTACTCTATACAATAAAGAAATTATGGCATAGTAACTAAGAATAAACCTACACTATACAAGAAAGGATTTATGGTATACTACATCCACTGGGCATCGAAGTTCGCCACCAGTGATCATGAAGCGCAACGAAGAAGCAGATTACAAAAACTGGGCACCATTGCAGTGTAACAAAATAATACTGAACCGAGACCACTTCCAAGATAGTTCAAGAAAGGTTAGCCTTGCGCGGGAACTGCTGTGCAAGCTGCTGAGCAAGGCTGTGAGACTGGCCTAGTATGTCAGTCATAGCTTCCAAGTGTAGCTGTTTAGCAATGAGGTTCTCTTTGGTGTTCTCCGCAATCATTCTTAGAGATAGGACTTCAAGTCATAGTTGAGTTGCAGAATGCCTTTCTGCTAGAACTTGGGACTAAAGAAGTCAAACTAATTTTATACAACGAATTCTGTGAGCTTGTCTGACTGCTAGTCTCAAGTAACTTGAACACTGAATCAAGATAAGACTTTGGGGTTGTCTCGCTATCTTCAAGATGTTTTGCCTTCTTTGCTGCAATATATGTTGGGTTTGTCTCTCAGCCTTCAGCAGACTTGTGCATGCCATCAGGCATATCACCCTGAAACAAGCAGAGAGATGACAGGTTTTGCACGTGTATAAACATAGATGATAACTGTGATGTCAATTCCATCCAATTTCAAATTAGAAAATAAAGAGTAAGTTCAAAATATCAATAGCATAATTTGGCATTGTTCATAATGTGGGGAGCTTCACTACACTACTGGATTACCATGTCAACATAACAAGCATAGATGAAGGGAAAAGACAACCATTGTATCTATTTTGGTTAATGTGCATGGCATGTTGTTCATATCATCAGCCGCATCAGTAAGATAAAATAGGAGATGACAAGGTGCAAACGTGGGCTGCTTCACCACACACTGGATTATAGATCCACAAAAACAAGCATACATATATGGAGTATTGAGTAATGTGCTTGGTATGAATAAGGAATTTGGTTTTACAGGTAAAACTTAGAACTCACGGTTCTTGCGAAGATGCACTTTGATAGAAACAGCAAACTAAACAGCAGTAAACGATAGGGAGTATGAGCAAATTAAACAGCAATTGAGGATAAAGGCTTTAGAAGGACTGACTTACATTAACAGTTAACACTGGCTTTATAATGCCCTTCTCCATGTCAAGGGAAGGATAACTCAAGAATTTTAGCATAGAATCTTCTTCATAAGCATTGCATGTACTCTACATTTTGTAGAGAGTAATTATAGATATGATAATACTGGAAGGGATAGAGGATAATGAAGATAAGATGCAGATTGATGCTACATAATCAACTACCAATCCCTGGAAGTACAAGCGTTACATGACAAAATGTACTGACAAGAGCAATGGGCTACACTTCTGCACTGGCATTGTCTGTGTATTCTACTTTTTGGTAAGATTAAATATAGATATGATCTTTTTTAGTAAATGGTGGGCGAGGGAGATAAGATGCAGAATGCTACACAATGAACCAATCCCTCTTCCCATAATACAAGAGTGTTTTGAATACTGGTGTACTGTACAAAACATTCTTATATTATGGGACGGAGGGAGTAGCTTTTAATGTAAGTAAAGTGATAGACGACGTTCAGTCCTTACAAGAGGACTGCAGAGCTAAACCCCTTCAAAAGCATTGGGTTGATTCTAAATTTATGTAAGATTCCATACGGATCTTATAATGTCCACCAAATGGACGATAACGAGGCTAACATGTGTAGTGATGCTACATAATCAAACAATTACGAAAGTAAGTATGGTCAAACAGGGCAAGAGGTACTCACAAGCTCAATGCAGTGTGCAGTATAGTTGTGAGATTCTGTGGTCCCTTGAGAATGAATGTTCTTTTGCTAACAGTTTTCCTACAAGTGAGACATTAAGTCAAATGCAGAAATGTAGTTCAAATTGTGATGTGATATCATTGACAATACCTTACGCTGTAGACGAGACCAATGTGTAACAAGATTATTCCAGTCACTGTCGGATAAATGTAGCACTAGAGACTTTACAAAAATTTCATTTAGAGGTTTGCCATCGAAGTGCGCTTGCCTCATGTAGGAACGATACTTCATCAATGAGTGCTTGAAAAGCACAACCAACCCTTGCTCATCTTCACAATCCAGTTTGGTCCTCGCCTATTTAAAAGAATGAAATCTTGTGTCTTCTATCAGTAGAAACATATGCAGTAATGACCATGAATAACATTAGTACATTACTTACACGTAAGTTGTGGAGGAAGACTGGAAATTGTTCTGTGTCTGCAGTATATTCTTTCCATGAAGGAAAGATGCACACAAAGTTCCTGACAAAAATATAAGCTTCATCTTCTAAACTGGGAACAAATGGAACATGGGTCCTATTTGCTGCAATTGGGGCTCTCTCTGGTTCAAAAAGGGATTTGGCAACTGGATTTGGTGTACTCTTTGTTGGAATGGGGGTTTTTGCGTCGTAGAGCTGGTGCTATGTCAAATGGCATCATCATACTATTTGCTGCAGTTGGGGTCTGCTGAGTTGGGGCATCAGAAATGACATTGTAGTAGGGCTAGAGTCTGCTAGAGTTGGGGTGTTTTGTGGGTCAGGTGATATTGCAACTACACCTAATGGGCTATTTGATTTATCAGGTGCCACTACCTTTTCCAAATACTTCTCTTGTGCTCCTCTGTGATCAACAATCGCCCTCTTCCTTTTAAACGTCTGATACAGAAGAACAACATTTGAATGGATAAATATGGTATGATGACAGATGGAATATGTACTGAAAATGGATAGGCAGGGCGTATTCACATACACGATGTGTAAACTAAGCTAATGGCAGTGCAACAAAGTAGAAGCAATGCAAAGCATCGGTTGCAAGATATGTGCGACCAATATAACCTTGGAAAGTTAGAGCAAGCACCTTGATGGGTGAATAAGATAGGGCATCTGCCTCTGACTCCTCCACTAGGGAACTACATTGACTTAGGTCTCCCGCTAGCTCAGAATCACTGTTAGGATCATATTCTGAGCATGAATATGTAGGTGGAGAGAATTTGCATTGCATTGCATCCAGACTTGATTTCAGTCCCTTAATGCCATGTTTGACAGCCATGGCATTGTTCTGCTTTATTCTTTTCATACGCGCAAGCTCATAATCATTATGATGTTGTTCAGAATTTGAGATTCATGAAAACATAAAAAGTAGTCAGATTATCTATGGAATGCATTGTGGATTCAACTTGAAGAGTGTCTCCCTATAAACCCCTGCATATGCAAAGTTCACCCCCAACCATGCTGACCAGACCATACACAGAAATACAAACCCCTTGTGTCTCTATAACAGGCAGACACACATTTCAAAATTGAAGTAGGAACATTAGAATCATATCAAATTCGTATTTGAATAAAAAACTAAGGAATTATGAGTAGCATAATGTTTAGCTTCAAGGGTGGAGTGTTGGTAGTGCGACATAAAACAAGTAGGCAGATTGTATTCCATGTAAAAGATCGAAGCTTATTTAAAAGATGGAAATGACACTTTCTTTCTATACAATGAAGTGTTCGTTGCCCACACATGATGGAAGAGATCACACAGAGAAATACTATTCACTCATGTCTATGGTTCTAGTATTTTGAAATAGGGTGGTCCACCCTAAAAGAATATTGACAACAAATATGACAAGGCAAGCATAGATGTAGTGAATCAATCATTTACTTGTGAGCTTACTAGGATAAGTATGCTGAATTGTAACTGCAGTAAGAGACCGTCCAAAATCTGAATCAAGAAGTTTGTCTAGCACTTATTGTTTGCAACTAATCGACGTGAATAATTGGATATTATATCGAATGAGTAAGAAAGACAAGCAAATGTGTCAACAAACCTGGCTTGCAGTAGTAATCTGGGTCAATGTCACTACGACCAACAATCCAAAATGACTAGTGTCTGTTCCTAGGTCCGGAATTTTGAAACCCTGTGAACTTTACAGGCACTAAAGATTACTGAAATACATCTGAACCATTAAGTGTAGGTAGCACTCAGCACACAACAAACCCTAATGACTATTCTGCCACATGAGTAAGGAATCAATTAGAAAATGGGTGATGAGGAGTGGCTGCTGAGTGTTGAGGATGTATCTCAGGATAAATCGGGTTGGCTTAGTGGGTGCTGCATGCCTGAGCCCTGAACGGACTGGGAAGGTAGGCATGGTGGCGCGCCCGGGCAGCGGTGGCGCTGTTGGGCGAGCGGCTCCTGACCTCCTGTTAGTCCGGCATCTCCTCCTAGAGTCATGCCGTCCGGGGATGGCAAGTCGCTGGCGAGGCAGGCAACTGGGGGCGAGTAGAGATCAGAAGCACGTAGCAGAACAGAGGGGAATCGGGGCCTGGGACGACCCAAAATCCCAGGGTGGGCCATGACCCACCGTGGGCACCCAGTAGAGATACACACCCGAGCGGCGAACATGCATTTTCGAAACTAAATTAGGAACATTTAGCTGACCAATTAAACGACTCTGTTTTAATAATATCAAATTCGTATTTGAACAACTAAGCTTGTTTAGCTTGATGGGTGGAGCAGTGCTATTATGACACGAAGCACGTATTCTGATCGTATAGTGATCATAAAAGGGGGAAACTCTAAGCATATTTTTTTTAGCAAAAGAGGGTTTCCCCTCCGATTTCTATTAAAGAAACCACCACGGAACCAACACGATCAATTAAGCCCTAAGCATGATCAATTAAACCATATTATGACTGTGCCATGGAAAATTTGAAGCTGCAAACCGGAGAAATGATATTTAGCATCCATTGTTTGCTTCGAACTAAGAACTAAATTCTAAGAGCTGAAAAGAAAGTAGAGTATCCAAGTTATGATCTATTTTCTGGTTGAGATCAAAAAGTTGAGGAGATATGAAGTACCACCTCTCTTGCGGCGCCGTGTAGGCATCAGGGGTGCGATGGCTGTCGGTGGCGTTGAAGCAGATCTGCGATGGTAAACGGGTGCATCGGTGGATAAGTCCTGTTGCAGTGGAAGAGAAGGTCATGTGAGCGGTTGTCGGCGTTCTGGATATGGGGGTATCCAACCCTGCCTCCTTGCGGCCCACCACGTGGCTCCAACGATGACCTGGTACGGCCCAGCTTTGACATCAACAGCTCAAGACCCTCACGAGGGTCCAAGCCTCGCGAGGAGGATGACGCCAAGACCCCCGAGGAGATCAGCCTCCCTAGGCCGGCTCCCAAGGGGCGGAGAGTTCTATGCATGGTTAACCTCACGAGGCACAGCTGATGTGAGCCATGACGACCAAGGCCAGGCAGGCGCAGAGTGCATGTTTCCTCTTCGGTGCAAAGGAGGCAAGCCACATGCACAGGGTCCCGAGGAATCAGCCAAAGGTTTCCATTCTGTTGCAAGAAGACCAAGACCGCCAGGACGGCAGGACGGAGGTCATCACCGAGCCCACCGCAGCGTCACGACCAGAGGCTTTTTGCAGGCGAAGTCTACTTTTGTCAGGATAAGCTCTACTGCTTGCCCCCTTTCAAATCTAGCCATTGTGGGATCCCTTCCCGCCAACATTTGGGAAGAGGACCAAGGCGACTGTAAATAGGACTTAGCCACCACCACAGAGGGGCATCTGATTCCAATCGGATTCACGCTCACCCAACCACTTCACCAGCTCTCTCGAGCTCAAGAACACCTCACCTCCCGAGACCAGTTCATCCACTATACTAGTTCATTCTCAGCCCTCCAAGGCAATCCACCAAAATGCTGGAGTAGGGTATTACACCGCAAGGTGTCCTAAACCAAGATAAACTGTTGTGTCTCTTTGTCCCTTCGAGTCGACGCGCTAGGGTTAGGAGGATCACAAGTAGGTAGGCTGGGTAGGTTGAGATCTTCGCACGCACCCTAGAGTTCGAACCTCTCAAGTGTTTGCAGAACCCGTAATCCGACATTTGGTGCGCCAGGTAGGGGTGCGTCGGATCTTCTCTTCCGTCGATCGATCCACAACCACTCTGACACCTCCATGGCCGACGCCCCAAGGGCGCATGTTGAGCACTGGGTGGTTCGGGCCTCCACGACGACGCCCATTGACAAGGAGGATCTCCACTCTGCCCTGCCCGTGGCCCGCACTCCATTGGGAGGAGCCGACCGCAGGGGGCGCGGGGTGCAGCCTTCCCCACTGGCGCCACGCCATAACTGCATTGCCGTGTGATCTGCAAACTACGCTGCAACAACCGTACCACACACGCGCAGGGAACTGGCAAACATGCAGGCTGCGGTCATCGTGGCTCGAGAGCTCCTAAGGTGCAAGCTGCTGGAAAGTGGCCGCAACGCCCTGCTGGAACGGGTCGCCGATCTACTGGATGCGGCGTGCAAGGGCGCACCGCCATTCTGCACCTTGCCCACATCACAGGCAATGGTAGGGGTGCGCACCCGTCCCCGACACAATCGCGCGCCCCCTCCCGGGGCCCCCCGAAGAGCCTCTCGATGTCGACCAGCTTCGTGGAGCAGCCCGCATCCCTCCGAACGTGCCACCTCAGCATGGAGCTGCTCTGGGCGACATCACCAAGGGCCGCGTTGGAGTGCCGACCCCTGGGTGGCAGGACCAGAGGGCGACTGAAGGAGGCGGGAACGTGAGGCAGCCGGGCGGTGTTTCTAGTGCGGCCAACCCGGAAGCCTATGTCCCCGTCGTGATGGATCCAAGGCACGCACTCGGAGAGGGCCCCAGCCGGTCCCCCACACCGGGCTGGGCGCTGGACATACACGAAGCCGAGCTCTCCTTCGAGCCACCACCGAGCCCTGCCAACATCTCCAACAGCGAGAACCTCTGGGTACAGCTAACACCGCAGGGGCACGCTTACACTGACCATGGATCGCAGGTGAACCAGGGCACGGCTACCAACAGGACTCTCAGGAAGGGGGATCCCTCACAGGAGCGTGAAGTACATTGGGAGCAGCACGGGGAAGCCCAGCGGCAGGGCCCTTCTCGCGCTGCGCGGAGCAGGGCCTTGCCTGGAGGTAGGTTCCCTGCCGAGGAAGGCACCGACGAGTCTTTACCCCCGACAGGGGGCCTATGGTCGCCAAGGACGCCACCAGCATCCCCCTTGCCCCTTGGTCTTGTCCTGGTTTCCGGTCTCCCCAATGGTGGTCGGGGGTGGCACAAGGCGGGGTCCTCGTCGGGCAACATGAAGCAAGGCTCTGGCCTATGAATGTCTCCGCTCGTGACACTCTCGCGTAATAATGAGTGGGGCTGTACACGCCCCAGAGTCTCATGAGTGCCGCCCTGGGGCCTCACGGTGGCTCCCACCCACGTCCTAGTGGAAGCACCATGCTCCGTGTTGGCCGTCGACACTGTCCCCAATGACTATGCCCAGCCAATGGAAGCAGTTAGCTCTGCGCTAGTGAGAAGACTTGAAGACTAGCTAGGCGCCTGACGCGACCATTTGCTTTTGCCTCCTTTCTGTACTTGTTCGCCGTCTTTTGGAGCAGCTTGGTTCTCGTGCGTTTATAAAAATGGGGGGAGTTTTCTTATCTTGCGTTGCTCTTTTGCCTTCTGTTCTTGCATTTCTTCTGAAACTCGCGGCTGCCATCCTGCCCTCAAGCGCCTCGCGTGTGGGGGCTGGGTACGGTGTGCACGCTGGGATTGATCGCTTCCCCCCGGGGGCTTTAGGGTGCGGCCGCCACGCGCGCCCACCTCGCCGTGCTGGCAGTGGTTTCTCGCAAAGCACTCTAGGACAGGCCGCAGGCCCCTCGGGAGGCTCAGGACCTCATGAGCCTGCAGCAGGCTCACCTCAAGAGAAGGAGCACCGCTGCTACCACCAGGGATCACTCGAGACCCATGGAACCAAAGGTAAGTCTTAACAACTACCCTGCTGGGGGGCTTGCAGCCCTGCTGGGTCACACTACGGGCGCTACTTCAAAAAAAAACGTTCCATAATCTCATACATCATAAGGCCCCCCCTTTCAAAATGCTCTCACAAGGATGCGCTCAAGTTTTGTCATACAGGTCAAAGCAAAGGAACACGAGTCTAGCTAGGGGCGCCTTCTTCATCACCTCCGTCCATGCTGCTTGAGTCGTGGCGGTCATCCGCCTCATCATCACTCCCCGCGCCGTCTTCTTCGGCCGCAATCGCGGTCGTGTCATTCTCCGGAGCAAATTCTGCTACCAGGGCATCCACGTGGTCGTCCACCCATCCGACCAGGTTAATCTGAATAACTGTGGGCACGGGGGCTAGCACATCATTGAAGTCAAAGTGAGGATCGCGGTTGAGAAGGTGGCTGAAGACACGTGAGGATGCGTGCCCAAGAAGAAGACGGCTCCACTCCGCTACAAACTCGCGATTCCTCGCGGCCCGGTCCTCCAGGCGGGTCACTATGTTGGTAAAGAAGCTGAGGTGGCTGGCGTAATCATCCTCGCGTGGGTTGGGAGCGCTCTCGTCGTAGATGGTGCCCAAAGTGCGGTTAGCCCTGACCTTGAGGTCGTGGAGCATCGGAGCGTGCTCGCGCTACAGCGTCTAGTGGCAATCCACCTCATTGGTAGTCTTCTCTGCCAAGGACACGATATCCTTGATCTGTTGTCGAAGAGAAGATAGTTCGGCGTGGGCAGATGCCAGGGCAGATTCGGAAGATATCAGGACTTCTTGAGTAGCGCTCTCACGCTACTCCATAGATTGCAGCTTCACCTTCAGGGCGGATGTCCTACCTTCAAGCTCGGCCTTGAGCAGCTCTAGATCCAGGCGGTGCCCCTCATCCAAGTCAGCGCGCTCCTTTGCCACCCTCTCCTCCACTTCTAGCTGGACCTAGGCTTCTCGGGCAGTGACGACGTCCTCAGTCACGGCAGCCTGGCTCTCTCTCACCACCAGCCTCTCCAACGCCATGCTGTGCTCCACGGCCTCCAACGTCAAGTCCTCGTGGCGCCTCAGGAGCTCTGCCTCGGCAAAGGCTTCCTCGTCTGGTGAGGATCCTAGAAGGATGCGGTGCTCCTTGACTTCCTGCTCGTGGGCTGCATTTGAAGACAGAAGCTCCCGCTCCCGCTCCTCGGCCGCCTCGCGACGGCGGTTGGCAGCCTCGACCTCGTCCATGGTGCAGGCACAAGCCTCGCAAGAAGTCGCAAGTGAGGCCGCGGCAAGCGCCTCGGCCTCATTGCGCTAAAGCCTCCCGAGGTTAATGGCAACCTTCAGCGGCTGCCACTCATGCGCTAGGAGGCGGCCTTCCGCCTCAAGCCTGGTGTCGATGTTGGCGAGCTCCCCGCCGAGCTGGATCATCGCACACATCGCCTCGCCAAAGAGCTCGAAGCGCACGGTGCTGCGCCCACGAGCAAGCGCAAGTGCATCACCAAGGCCTTCTTTGGCCTCGAAGGCTGCCCGCTTGTCGCCGGTCGGGGGCTGGCCGGCGTAGCCCCGCAACCTGAAGACGAAAGCCGCCCAAGGGGCGCCCCTCTGCTAGCAATGACAAGAGGAAGGACCACCGGTGTGTTCCTCATCTCAGAGGCTGAGCCGCGGAGAGGGGGAGTAGGGAGCTTAGGCCCGGGCCCCCCTTGCAGCGTCGTGGCAGCTGGAGTCGGCCCCACGCCCTGCGCGGGACTAGGGCGCTCGGGGCTGTGTGCCGGCGTCAAGCTAGGATCCTTAGAGGCGCTCGCCTCCCGAGGTTTGGTATTCACAGGAGCCCTGCAAGCCTTGGTCAGAAGGAAATGCGGCGCACGAGGAATCAAGAGCAGAAGTACTTACACATCGGCAGCCACGTATCTCCTCAACTTCAGCGGCCGATGGGTGCTGTTGCTGCAGCACGGAGACCTCTTCCTCTTCAGGAGCGATTCAAGGCTCAGGCGGGGCCGACCGGACCCCGATAGATGATCCTCAAGAGGAGGAGTGCTCGGCGGGGCAGCTGGGGTGGAGACCCCAGGAGTAGGGGCGCCCGGCGAGATCTTCTGGCCTGCGGCTCCAGAGCCGTCGGTGGGCTCCTCGCCGTGGGCAGCCACCTCGGAGCCTGCGCCCCGAGTGTCAGGGGCGTCTGCCTCCATAGTTGGGTGTCATGTCAGCCCCTCGACGCCCCTCTTCAGTGCCTCGGGAGCCCCAACTTCATGGGCATTTGTCGGTGTCAGGCCTCCGGAGGAGACCTCAACAGCTGTTGGCCGTGAGCGCTCCCCTGCTTCCACACCTGGGGCGTGCGGCAGTGTCGAGTAGAAGGGGAGCCACAAAGACGGGATTCTCACGGGGCCCCTCAAGGCCCTCCAGAAGCAACCCCCACTCATCGAATAAGGGCATTTGACCCGCTAAGGCCGCCTTGTTCAAGCACTGGTAGAGGAGGCAGCCATTCCCGGGAGGTTAGCAGGCTTGGGGTCACCCGTCAGGAGTTTGAGCACCATGCTCAAGGTCCCAACAGTCAGTGACGGCCTCTGCAGCCTCATGGGAACGTCGGTGCCCGCAAGGTCCCACATTGGGCGAGAATGGCACTGAAGGGGAGCAACACGCTGCCTGAAGAATTCCTTCACCACCATCGGTGCCATCACCTCCAGCTCTTGCAACCTCGCCAACCTCTTCTAGATGAAAGCAAGGCGCCGATCGGAGAGCTTCTCGTGGCCCCAACCGGAGCTAGGCGAAGCCGGCGCCCCAGGGGTCAAGAGCAGGGGGCTGAACGCGCGGGCATCCATGAGCAGCCATTGCTTCTGGAATCCCTTCGCAGCAGGCGAGAGCTCGAAGTCGATTCCCGAACCGGCGGTTGCGACCACAGCCTCGAAGGTCATGCACCCATAGCATTGGCGAGCGTTGACCAATAGGAGCAAGAAGAAATGGCGAAACAGGGCCATGGAAGGGGTAATTCCAACCATGGCCTCACAAAGGAAGGCAAAGATAGCAAGGAGGATAACAGAGTGGGGGTCCAGATGCAGCAGATGGATTTGGTAATGCGAGATTGCAACATTGAAGAAGGGAGAGAAGGGGGGAATCAGACCCGCAAGGAGAGCCTGGAGATAGATGGGTATCTCGGTGGCGCTCATCTCACTCACACGCCAAGATGCAGGATGAACGACCGTCGCCTTCCACTTGTTGGAGTTGGCCGCAAGGGCATGGCGTACCTTGTCCAGTGCTTCCTGGGTTGATCACCGTCGACTGCTCAAGATTTGGCTCCAAGGCCGGTGGAGGCCCGACCGGGGCGCACGGCTCCCCTTCTTCTTCCTCGGCTAAGGGGCCATGACGAGCACCGAAAGAAGGGCGGGGCACCGACGCCAGATCTATGCACAGAGTGGCAACGTTGGGAAGGAACAAACAAGGGCCGAGCGCGACAATCTGCAAAGAGCGAGCTGTTCTGACAATGGGCGACCACTAGGCCTGGCGGATATCAAGGCGGCGTGGGGAAGTGGAGACGCCCATGTCCCGTCAATCGCCACATGTCATCAAGGCCACATGCGGTTAGGGCCCATGGCGTTCCGCACTTGCCCTTTGGCCTTGCCTGGAAGCCAAGTACGAGCGCGCCTTGGGCCTGGGGGCTACTGTCAGCATTCTGGATATGGGGGTATCCAGCCCTGCCTGCCTGCGGCCCACCACGTGGCTCCAACGATGGCCTGGTACAGCCCAGCTTCGACATAAACAGCTCAAGACCCTCGCGAGGGGGCAAGCCTCGCGAGGCGGACGACGCAAAGACCCCCAAGGGGATCGGCCTCCCCAGGCCGGCCCCCGAGGGGCGGAGAGTTCTATGCAAGGTTAACCTCATGAGGCGCAGCTAACGTGAGCCATGACGACCAAGGCCAGGCGGGCGCCAGGCGGGCGCAGAGCGTAGGTTTCCTCTTCGATGCAAAGGAGGCAAGCCACAGGTGCAGGGTCCTGAGGAATCAACCAAAGGTTTCCATTCTGGTGCAACAAGACCAAGACCGCCAGGTCGGCAGGACGGAGGTCATCACCGAGCCCACTGCAGCGTCACAACCAGAGGCTTTTCGCAGGCGAAGACTACTTTTGTCAGGATAAGCTGTACTGCTTGTCCCCTTTCAAATCTGGCCGTTGTGGGATCCCTTCTCACCAACATTTGGGAAGAGGACCAAGGCCACTATAAATAGAACTTAGCCACCATCATAGAGGGGCATCTGATTTCGATCGGATTCACCCTCACCCAACCACTTCACCAGCTCTCTCGAGCTCAAGAACACCTCACCTCCTGAGGCCAGTTCATCCACTGTACTAGTTCATTCTCAGCCCTCCGAGGTAATCCAACAAAACACTGGAGTAGGGTATTGCATCGCAAGGTGGCCCGAACCAGGATAAACTAATGCGTCTCTTTGTCCCTTCGAGCTCAACACGCTAGGCTTAGGAGGATCGCGAGTAGGCAGGCTGGGTAGGTTGAGATCTCCGCACGCACCCCAGAGTTCGAACCTATCAAGGGTTTGCGGAACCCGTAATCCGATAGCGGCCTCGGCAAAGAGGACGACGACACCGATGAAGCGAGAGGACGTGATGCAGGGCTCTTGGTACGTCTTCGTGGATCAGAAACATCCATCTCTAGCAGTGGACGACGCAGTCTTGGTAGGCACTCCGGCATGGTGGAGGATGGTGGCGATGGATGGAGTGGAGGACGGCGGTGATGGATGGGGTGGAGGACGGCGATGATGGATGGGGTGGCGGATGGAGGAGGCTAGTGTGGGGATGGTGTTCTAGCGCGGACGGTGTATGAATGGGAAAATGGAGGGAGAGGTACGGGGAACCATGTTTTGGGGACGCGCCTGTCTGAAATATGGGAAAGTTACGAACTTAGCCCCCGTTTAAAATTTGGACGTCTCGTCGGTTGGGGATAGGACGGTAATCTCACATCTTGCCAATATTTTCCCAGAGCGATTTCGGGCGAGGAGAGGGTGGTTGGCGCCCATGGTTGGCACCCACGGTGTATGAACGGGGCTGACAGGCAGGGCGGTTGTGTCACATCCAGTGAAGTTACAAACCTGCCCCTACTGAAAATATTTGCCTACATCGATTTCGGCCGAGTCGAGTTTGTTTTGCCGCCCATCGTGTATGAATGGGGAAATGGAGGGAGAAACAAAGGTCTTTCGGACGAGCTTGAATCAAACGTGTTTTTCCGCTCATGTTTGGCACCCATCGTGTCAGAATGGGCTCAGAAGCGGTCGTGTCATGTCTAATTGAAGTTACTAACCTACCCCTATTGAGAGCAGTGGAAATCGGGCCGATGGATTGTCCATGTAATTGGTAGACCGTAATTTCCATCTCCCAAACACTTGGCTTCAGGTTGCCAACGTGGTAGTGGAAATTTTGCCGCTTCTTTCGAATTTTGGGACAATAAGCATCCACGTTTACCCTGGCAACTAAATTCGAATCCATTTTGTATTCCTATACGAATCTTTATAAATCATTCTTTGTGTTTTTATATATCTTCAAAAGCACAACAACGATGTATTCCACTGTCATATATGAATATGATTTACAAATGCCGATACTCAAATTCAGAAGCTAGAATCCAGTTTAAGGTGAATTCGAATATTTGGAACACTTTATGTCCAACTCAAATGTCACACGCAGCATAATGTGTACTCCCATTTAGATATGTACACAAGTGATGTATCAAGATTCAAATACCGAGTGAATCAACGAAGAATGTATAGAACTAATAGACATATAAACACTTATAGGGTATATGGATCAATAATATCAACTAGCATACATAAGCTAGGCCGATGTACTTTTTTTTGCTAGAACAACATCCTTTTTTAGCCAAGCTACTACAACATCTTGGCCCTTTCCGATGCGTGCCACTTATGGTCCATCTATACTAGTATTATTGCTGAATGCACATTCAACCCGATTGGCATATTTGTATGTCTGACACAACAATCAAAATGAAATGTCTCCGAGTCTTATCAACTAATACAGACTTGTGCTCAAATAAACTTACAAACCAAAAAACAAAAAAACAATTATTACATGATCTCTAAAACAAATGGTTTGATTGATTACATTAACAAACAACACAAAGATTATTCAATGATGGAAAGAACATTTGGCCTATGATTTACCAAGTGGGAATTTAATTTCCTTTTTTCCTTCAGGACCTTAACAATGCGGTCAGTCTCAACTTGCTTCGTTTTGAAATCCACCAAATATTGAATGGTTGTCTTGAGTACAACTTGTGATTGTGCTGTTTGCTTCCTCAACATGTCAACTTCATCTCTAAGTGCAGAAGCAGAATCTCTTTCTACCCCTAGTTTAGCCTCTAGAGCATCAGCAATTGGCAATTCATAATGCACGATTGGGCCGGTGCCACTGCTGTGGGATGATACAACGTCCATGGGGACCTCACTCTTTGATCTCGGGCTAACCTGTTTTGCCATTAAAGTTTCGATTGGATCCAGAATACTTGAAGTTAGTAAAACATCTAAACTGGGAGTTATAACAGCAAGCCAGTTAAACAAACAAGGAATTAAAGAGTTTCAATTGGATGCTGAAAAGTAGTTATTAACATCATTGTAACCCGTTGTTGCAGCAGCAAAGCAGTTAAACAAACAAGTAGCTATTTAAGTTCAGGCAAATAGGTAATTCTTAACAGTAAGTATCAAACACATAGATAGGCGCGATGTATAATAGGATTAACAGGCTGTGGCATTATGTAATCAATTGCAATAAGTGGCTAACTAAAATTCTGAGAAGTAGGTAACTGAACTTACGCTAGCTCTTTGTACAGGCACACTGCAACTTCTTTTTCGCTTAGAAGGTTCTACGAAAGAGTCCATGGCATTAATTGCTTGGATACGCAACCCCAATACTTCTTTCTTCCCATATTGCATTGGTAAGTCAAATGGTTAATCTGGTAAGATGGTGCGTCCTTGATATGTTATATGAGGACATGTAGTCAGAGTGTCAGACTAGTTGTAGCCACACACATCACACTGGCTTTTACTGTATATTTCATGCGATTACATTAGGCATATCGAGATCTAAGCAATCTACAATAGGATGAGAAGACTAGCATCCTTCACATTATTGGCAAACTCAGTTCATAGAAACAAGCAATTCAACCATTCCGTGGGTAAATCAAAAGCGCCACTGGAATATTTTTCACTACCCCAATCATGCACGCAAAAAGGGGCGACGCCACCATAGGGCTGGTATGGGCGGCCGCCTCGGGTGGCTGGAAAGTGTGCACCTAGTTTGAGTCGTCCAGGTTGGCCCAGGCTAGTTTTGTTCGTCCCAATGCACGAGCAAGCAATGTAAAAAATGAAGAAAAATGTTTCAATTTGGATGGGCCAATAACATAAGTGCAAGGCAGGCCCTATAGCTTGCAAGAGTAGCATGCGCAACGAGCAGGTACATCACATCCCTGATTATATATAATTGAACTGTTCAATTTCTGGCCAATAGTTATACCTGACGGTGTTGTAAAACTGCTTGTATGTAGGGAATCTATGAGAAAATGAAACCAATTTCTGCTTATTTCATAACTCCCCCAATCAATACTAAACTGACTGAATCTGATGTATCTAATCAAGTTTCTGGTGCAAACATACAAGCTCATGTTGTTCTTGAGCCTGAAGTGTCTAATGAACAGACTACTAATGAAGGATTTGATGCAAACATTTTACATGCTCCTGGTGATGAACATATAGTGTCTAATGAGGGATCTAATGCAAGCATTTTGCAAGCTCCAATTGAAGTATTTAGTGTCTAATGATGATCTGCTATGTTGAGAGAGACATAGAGATTTGCAGGCATGGATGACAAGCAAATTATAGTGCATTTTCATGGCTTGAGGAAACGTTGAGGCCATCTACCAGAAAGTCCCCATATCATGATAACGTAGCATAAATAATTTTCTAATCTGTTGTTTAAAACTATTGGCATACTTGTGCAGGATATATATATTGATATGCAGTTTGCACATTGGTTATAGGTGCAGTTACACTTAGATATTTCCAGCCAGAGAACGAATAATTCAAGCAGGTACAGACCATGTTTGTAGTCCTTGTACACCATAATGCATTTTGTGTTTTTTGGTGCTTGCATCATTTAGTGTTTATAATCTGAACTACTTTGGATCATTAGCTGGTTTTCAAAGTGCATGTAGCTTCACATTTATCAAGTTATGTTGATTTCCGGAGTGCAAGTGCCTTCGTATTTCTTAAGTAAAATGTTCGCCCTTGGTAACTTGAATTCGTGGATCCGCCACTGCAACAAATCATACACGCATGCCAGTATGAATTAAATGAAATGCAGGGACTTAGGCTAGCTCATTGTATAGGCTCACTGCACCTCTGCTTGCGCTTGGGATGTTCCATGTACAAGTCCATGTTACCACTTTCTTGGTGTCAGTGGAAACGACACCTATGGGATCAAAACGAGATCCCTACTACAGTTGTGGGGCGCGGGGTCGAGAGGAGAGTAGGATCGGAGGCCAATTCAGTGGACACAGGGGATTTACCCAGGTTCGGGCTGCAGCTTGCGTAATACACTACTTCTGCCTAAGATCTCTGTTGAGTGTTCTTATTCTGGAACTAGCTACAATGGGTGTAACTTGTACAAAGATCCGAATGCTTCTCCTAGACACCGTGGGCCTCCTTTTATAAGCAAGGGGATTGCCACAGTGGCACCAGGAGGTGGCATCGGGGTACTGTGTTTAAGCCTATCGATAGCCGTATGGGACAAGGTGCATTAAATGCGAACCCACGTCCCGTCCGCCGCCGCTCTACCCTGCTTCGACACGCGCCCGAGCTAGCGAGGTGTGAGGCGCCATGTAGACTAGCAGGCAGCTGAGGTGGCGCGGTGGCGGGTCCTTCATGAAGATTTGCATGCCACCACGTAGGCATGTGATGAATTGGTCTGGAAGCCCCTCGTTGACACGCAGGTGCCTGCCCAGCTGGCGGGCTGGCAGCTGCATGGGGAGCGGGGGCGGGACCGTGGCTGGTGTAGGCCTGACTTAAATGTCACGAATGTCCTCGGCAAGGGCCTTGCCGGGGCCCCGACAAGGGTCTTGCCGTGGGGTCGTAGTCGTCCCCGGCAAGGATGTTGCCGGAGATCTTGTGTGCTCCTTTGGCAAGGATCTTGGCGTGATTTCGTTGCCTTCTGTTCCTCCTCTGTCTTAGAATGCCTTTTGTCTTCACAAAGATCTGCATGCCACCACAGGAGTGCCTCCCGAGCCCTGGTCCCAATGAGGTTGGGAAACTTGGGCTGAAGGGTAGCGCATCCTACTAGCGTGGGGCTGGGCAAGTTGCCCTGTCAAGACTCTTGTTGGGGCTGTGAATCCTGCCCCGGCAAGACTCTTTCCGGGGAGAATCACCTTGTCCTCTTGGTCTTCTGGTCTTGGCGCTGCGCTGTTTGTTTCTGTGGCTCCGACCCTCTCCCTTGCCCTGCTTAGTGTGGTTGTGGCCACGTGGCTCCGACTGCCCGTGCACTTAGTAAGGGGTACAGAATATTGCCCCTATTTTAGTACACCGACAGGAGCCCCCGGTCCTGGGCCACACATAAGCGCGGTGCAGTTGTTGGGTATGCCCAAAAATAGTGTGCGGGTGTGCGGGTGGTTTTTCCACCACAGTAACTTTCCGCCCGCTGTGCTTCCTCACGTCCCGCGTTGATTGCGTGACATAGGGGTCATGTGCGCGGGTGATCGAAGCATGCTGACATCATCTGCTATGAACAGTAAAGAGGCGGCTTGTGTGTCCTTTCGAGACCGCGGGGCCGCTGCTCATTTACTGTCCTTGCTTGGGAACCGTTGCACCACGCGCCCCATTACGCCCATCTCTTGCGCCACGTACGCCGCATGCATGACGAAGAGCGAATGACAGGCGAGCGCGATACAAGAAGTCATGCGCGCGTGGGCCGATTCCCACGCGCCTTCAATTGGGCGGGGAGGGCAGTCGACGGCCTCACCCGCTGTCACTTTTCATGAGGCGGATTGGCCGAGAGGGGCGGCCGCGCCCTGCCCCCTGTCTCTTTATAAGGAGGGGAGCGTGAGGAACGACGCCTCTCAGGCCCTTAGCATTCGCCTCTCCCCATCTATGCTCCTTCCTCTTTTCTACCATGGCGAGAGGGCGCGGTGATGCTTCATTGGTCGCGGCGAGGGTCTCTGCTCGACAGCGCACCGCTCCTTCCCAAGAGTCTGTGATGGCGGAGCCGGCTGTGAGGGGAAGAGGGAGAGGGCGGGGCCGAGGCTGCCGTAGTGCTCGAGGAAGAGGAGGATGGGGCGGTGCATCGGCCTCGCCTCCGCCAGCAGCCCTTCCCCCCATGGAGGGCCACATCGGGGACAACCCTTACGAGTTCTTCGTCAGGCTGTGCCGTCCGGTGTGCCATCGTCTCCGTCTCCCGACCCTGTTTGCTCGGGCCATGGAACTGGACCCGCCGCAGGTGTTGAGGCTGCACATGAGGGGCTGTGGGAACAGCAGCACATGGGCCGATGTCGACTTCCCAGCCCCTCACATTATGTATCTTCTCCGCGGGTGGAAGACCTTTGCTTGCATCCACAGTCTGACACCGGGGCTCATTCTCTTCTTCAAGTTGATGGAGAACGACCTGCTCTCCGTCAAGGTTTTTGGAGACCTTGGCACTCGTCTAAAGTGCTGCGTGGAGAGCTCCTCCGACGATGAAGATTCTTCCTCGAGCGAGAGTGACGAGGAGGATAGCGGCAACGATGATGAGGGTAGCGGCCAGCAGGATGACGGGTCTGATTAGGCGTCGGGCACGCCGCTCCGGGGCGACACCGGCGACCCCATCATCCACGTCGCCGGCTCCTTGAACTTCTCGGGGTTGCCTCCTTGGGTGGCTGGCCTGGGAATCCGGAGAAGCGAAGAAGGTGGGTGGCGGGCCATCAAGTCGGAGTACGATGGCACAGACGCCTTCATAGCGTATTGACGGACCGCTGCCTCGTCTTCCAGCTCTTCCTTCGGTGCCATCACCGCCAACCCTCTCCTAGGCGACCGCCGGCATGTTCTCTTGGCGCCCTCTGCTTCTCGTACCTCGCCTAGGTGCTTCTTTTGCCCTTTTCTCCTTCTTGTCGTATTTCCCGAGGAGAGGGACAAGAAAGGGATTACGGGCACCTTATCTCTTTTTTAGCTTGTAAGCCCGCGGGCCTTACTTAGATCTAAAACCTGCAATCCCCTTGCTCATGTACACATTCCGTATGATTTGTACTTGTATGGGGCGTATTAATGAAAAAGGGGTGCTTGTCGGGTCCTTAGTGTGTGTGTCATGCCCACACCAACGAACGAGTCCTTGTTATTTTCTATATAAACAAAGTTTCCCGGCAACAGGCCTTGCCGCTCCCTTGCTTCGTTCGATTGCACTCATGTTTTCGGCGGAGGCAGTGATGAAACATAGTTTGGCCCTACGCCCGTTTCTTTGCTGCCGCAGGTGCAACCAGATTCTGCCCCAAGAAACAATTTCTTTGGTACAGGAAACGAGGAGCATGGTAGCTGTCGGGGGAATGAACCCCAGGCAGGCAACAGAACCGGGATCTATTTCAAAAACAGCGGGGCTCGCATCACCCCGCAAACTGGCGTGCGCCAGGCTGGGTCGCTCGACCCGGCAAGGCGCGCAACCCGGCCAACACCCTTGACTCGGCAAGGTACGTCGACCCGGCCCCAGCGGCTGGCGCAAGGCAACTCAGCCCGGCGCAACCTTGGCTTCCCCAGCAAGCCAACCCACTCGTGGCGTCCACGGAAACCCAGCCACGGGTCAGCTCCCGTCCCATCCTGGCCATACAATGGGACGAGACCTCAATCACCGATGACCAAGGCTACAGTGCCCCCGCCCATGCCCATGGTCAGCCAGAGCGTGGCAATAGTGCCCCTAACCTACCCGCTGACCAGGGCTGGCACAACAACAATGTTCCCGCCCTCACCGCTGACGACAGCAAGCGGCGGCCTGACGGAGAACACTGTGCGTGGCTCGACTCGGCCACGCCATGACGATCGACAAGACGGCGCACAATCCCCCTAGGCACGCGGGGCCCGCACCTAGGGGAACCCGGCGAACCACAAGCTCCCAAGCGGGACCCAGCCCGGCACCCCAGACGCCGACAATACGAACCCACCGACTCGGCATATTACCATTGTAACCCTGGGTAGGTTGATCTATAAAACCCCCCAGGAGTCCATGCCCACAGGGGCATGATATGTGAGATCCCCGACATGCAAAGCCACTCGAGATAAAGCAAGCAATATAGGACTAGCCACTACCTAGCAACACCAGAGAGAAGGAGCAGCCCGAGCCTCGGCCAGCCTCCTCCTTCCTCCATACAGCTCCAGGAGCGACATTGTACTATCGACCATCCAACTAAACTCGGCAGAACTAGGGGTGTTATCTCTCCGGAGAGCCCCAAACCTGGGTATGTCCGGCGTCCCGCGCCCGCGCATATCAACCTTCCCTCCGAAGCCCACCAGCGCCCTCGAGCCTCCTCCTCTCTTTAGCCATCCCTTGGCATCTACCATGCGCCCACCACGACAGTTGGCACCCACCGTGGGGCAGCTCGAGGAGCTGGCCGGAAGCATGCTTCGGACGGGGCCCTTCTCCTACTCCAATGAGTTTGTCGCTCTGGCGGACGACGTCATCGGTGCGCTCGCCGCCTCCTTCACCGTGCTGCGCATCTCCGATGCGCTCGCGACCGACGAGTACCCCAGCGAGGTGCTCAGCTACTCCGACTCCCCGCTCCCTCTCAGCGGCGGATTCACTTCCGGGGCGATGGACGCCCATGTGGAGGTATTCGTCACCGGCGATGGCGCCTCTTCGTCGTCGAGCAAGGTGAGAAGAGTCGTTGAAGCCGCGGCCGCCACGGCATGAACGGAGCCGTCCGCCCCGCTGCGCGCCATGATGTAGAGCCTCCGCATCCCCATCGGCACCGACATCGATGCCACCAACGTCGCTGAGGCCCGAACCCAGCTCGAGGACAGGCGCCAACAAATGATGGACTTGTCTGAGATGTTGGCCGCCACCAGGCGCCGCCTGGAAGCCGCTCAGATGGAGCACGACGCTGCTCACGGATTCACGCCCGCCGTGGCCGAGCCAAGCCAGGCCGCCGATACTCGCGCCCGGGGAGGAGCGATCAGCCGGGCCTTCGTCGCCATCCGGACCGTCTATGAAACCCCAGTCAAGAACATGCGCGCCGCGATCGACCTCGACCAATGATACGTCTCCAACGTATCTATAATTTTTGATTGCTCCATGCTACTTTATCTAGTGTTTTAGGCAATATTGGGATTTATTATCCACTTTTATATTATTTTTGGGACTAACCTATTAACCGGAGGCCCAGCCCAGATTTGCTGTTTTATGCCTATTTCAGTGTTTCGGGGAAAAGGAATATCAGATGGAGTCAAAACAGAACGAAATCAACTGGAGAAGTTATTTTTGGAAGGAAAGCCACATGATGGACTTGGAGTGCACGTTAGGAGATACAGGAGGTGCTCACGAGGGAGGGGGGCGCGCCCCCCCTGGGCGCGCCCCCTGCCTTGTGGGACCCCCGTAGCTCCACCGACGTACCCCCTGCACCCATATATACTCTTGTACCCTAAAACTTCTAGAACAGAACCTAGATCGGGAGTTCCGCCGCTGCAAGCCTCTGTAGCCACCAAAAACCAATCGGGGCCCTGTTCCGGCACCCTGCCGGAGGGGGATCCCATCACCGGAGGGCATCTTCATCATCCCGGCGCTATCCATGACGAGGAGGGAGTAATTCACCCTCGAGGCAGGGGGTATGTACCAGTAGCTATGTGTTTGATCTCTCTCTCTCATGTTCTCTCTCGTGTTCCCTCTATGGCACGATCTTGATGTATCCCGAGCTTTGCTATTGTAGTTGGATCTTATAATGTTTCTCCCCCTCTACTCTCTTGTGATGAATTGAGTTTCCCCTTTGAAGTTATTTTATCGGATTGAGTCTTTTATGAGAACACTTGATGTATGTCTTGCGATCCACTTGATGTATGTTTTGGTGATCAACTTGCGGGTTTCGTGACATTGGGAACCTATGCATAGGGGTTGGCACACGTTCTTGACTCTCCGGTAGTAGCTTTGGGGCACTCTTTGAAGTACTTTTATGTTGGTTGGATGAATCTGAGATTGTGTGACGCATATCGTATAATCATGCCCACGGATACTTGAGGTGACAATGGAGTATCTAGGTGACATTAGGGTTTTGGTTGATTTGTGTCTTAAGGTGTTATTCTAGTATGAACTCTATGATGGATTGAGCGGAAAGAATAGCTTTATGTTATTTTACTACGAACTCTTGAATAGATAGAACAGAAAGGATAACTTTGAGGTGGTTTCGTACCTTACCATAATCTCTACATTTTTTCTCCGCTATTAGTGGCTTTGGAGTGACTCTTTGTTGCATATTGAGGGCTTGTTATATGATCTATCTATGTTATTATTGTTGAGAGAACTTGCAGTAGTGAAAGTATGAACCCTAGGCCTTGTTTCCTATCATTGCAATACCGTTTACGCTCACTTTTATCGCTCGCTACCTTGCTGTTTTTATTATTTCAGATTACAAATACCTTTATCTACTATCTATTTTGCACTTGTATCTTCATCTCTTCGCCGAACTAGTGCACCTATACAATTTACCATTGTATTGGGTGTGTTGGGGACACAAGAGACTCTTTGTTATTTGGTTGCAGGGTTGTTTGAGAGAGACTGTCGGTGTCCTGGACTAGGGGGTACTCAATGCGTCATCTCCCGATCAGTTGGATTGGGCCGAGGACCCCCATGGCCGTATACTCATGGGCCAGTCCGGACAGCTGTCGCATACAAGGAAGAATCCACAAGACTTGGTGATCAAGACAAGGACTCCTCCCCACCGGCGTATTCGGCTAGGACTCTTGTTATCCTAGGCCTCTGGTGCATTATATAAACCGGGGCCAGGCTAGTCGATAGATATACAACACCAATCATACCATAGGCTAACTTCTAGGGTTTAGCCTTTCTGATCTCGTGGTAGATCAACTCTTGTACTACCCATATCATCAATATTAATCAAGCAGGAGTAGGGTTTTACCTCCATCGAGAGGGCCCGAACTTGGGTAAACGTTGTGTCCCTTGCCTCCTGTTACCATTGATCCTAAGACGCACTGCTTGGGACCCCCTACCCGAGATCCGCTGGTTTTGACACCGACATTGGTGCTTTCATTGAGAGTTCCGCTGTGTGATCGGCGAAAGGATCAATGGCTCGACTGCAGGTCAACTGCGATGTCGGCTTCTTCGTCACCAGCTCGACTGGTCACCTTGGCTTGACCGAGGATGGTGCCCTACCTCCGATCGTCATGTTCGGATGAAGGCCTTCATCAACACCAACTCCGATCTCTATCAAGATCACGGAGGAGTCATCCATGGAGCTCGGGGGCTCAACGTCAACATTGCCCTCAGGCGACCGAGCTGTTTTTCTGGAAAGCAAACTTGTATCCGCCGCCGCCGCCTCCTCGAGTGTCGCTTAAACGATTACTTCAGTGGAATTATGCGGAATTAAGTCTACAACAACCCTGCAAAAATTTCGTCGAGTTCCGATGGAGGAATCTCCGGCAATCTCCGATATACCGGAGCCTTGTTGAATCTGGACGAGAATCCGGACGAGTTTAGGGCGTGGTATCCAGCATCTAGCTCGGATGTCCTTTGAAGGATCCAACCGTTGATTTACAGCAGAATTCCCATATCTACCACCTGCCAAAAATTCAGCTCGATCCGACCGTCCAAACTCCAGGAAACTTCCGATTAGTGCATCACTTTTTGGATCTGTTTTCTGCGCGAGAACGAATCCGACCCGAATTCATCTTCTTTATGAATGGGATCTCGGACATCCTTTTTGAAGGAAGTTTTCATATGGGGTGTTGTGTTTTATCCTCAAACACATCCCAGTAGTATTAAAAGTATTCTTGCAATACGAACTTCACCGTCGCACCGGTGTCAAACCAGCCCGACAACATCACTCCAAGGCGGCCGACCTGCGTTAGACACGTTGTCGCTTTGTTGAGCCAAGCTCAATTTCTTCGGATCATCATCTCGGCCAGCCGAACAATAGTTCGGCATCGCGAAGAATAAATCGTCACCAACATCGCCGCCCCACGGATTACACAGAGCGGGCACACCTGCATCACCACACGGTCACTTCATCAAGCCGACATCGACCACGTCACGGCCTGCATCGCTGGACCGGGGGCTTCATCATCTCTTCATCAACCTACTCCGGAGACTTCGGCGTCGCTAACCGACCAGCTCCATCACGTTAGCTGGACCGAGGGCTTTGCCTCGGCGAGCCAACCTTTGCCAGCATCGCCATGCCGTTGCTTTATCGCCCATCAGGCGATAGGTGTGCAGATCGAGTCCCAATTTTGGGAATCACCTTTCTTCGGATTGCTACAACAAATAAGCCAGGTGCTATTAATCCTAGTATTTTTTGCTTGTTAGGGTTCATTTTTCCCAATGAATTATTACTCTGGTTTGTCCATCATATGTACGCAGGTCTATCAAATGGTGGCCGCATTAACGACGGTCGCATGGTGGTTCGGTCAGTTTCCGTACATAGTTCGGCGAACGCCGCATCCGGAACTCGAACCGACCTGTGAATTCAGGCCTTGCCATGCCTTTACCGCATCACGCCGCCGCCCTGCATTGACATTGACTTCAGCGCCAGGCCATATTTCTTTTATTACTCACTTTGCATAATTATTTGTTATGCAATGATTTATTTTTATTTTTATTACTATTATCTCCGGTTTGCACTATTTTTTGTGCACAGGAAAATGATCCAGCCGGACTATATCCTTTGGCGTCACCTCGGCTGGACGGGGGGCTTCGTCAACACTTCATTACCCCATGCCGGGGACTTCGGCATCACCCTGCCATCTTGCATTGACCATGCTATGTCACCACTTCGGAGTGCCGAGCTCTTTGCTCCGCCACATTGGGACCGGCTCGGGGATGGAACCTTGTCCCGCATCAAGCTCGGACCGGTCATCAATACCGAACACATTAACCAGCTAAGTTGTCTTCATGCTCAAAGTTTTAAATTTTTAACTTGTGTTCGGCTCGGTCAAGCATTATACTTTTTTGGAAAAAAGTTGCTTGTAAAAATTTTCTTGTCCAAACTTTGTTTGTGACACATAAATTCAAATACGCAATTCATTTGGGGGCTTCCTTCATGAAGATTTTCCTCTTGCATATGACTATACTTGTACGACTTCGTTCCTTGTTCGTGTATTACGCCACAATATGCACCATATTGACTTAAGCGATTTGCAAGCTGGGTTGCCTCGCTCCTGTGTTTACCCCTACGTTCTCGATTGTTCGGCTAGGGAGTAAAGGGAGCACCTCTGCGATTGTCACGATCGGGTCATCCGAGCCGGACCTCAGACTGGGTGAAGCCAAAAGCTAGCGCTCTTATAGTTTTCAATGATGGCCGGCACACAACGGAACTCATGAGTACAAAAAATCTATTGCACAAGTCTCATAATAACAATGAGCACCGAAGGAAGGTATCGATGGGGGTACTATTTTCTTCGAAGATGCTTCTTACACTTCGCAGTAATATAGCATAAGTTCCCTGAGCGTGCTTTGTCTGTTACAGCCTTATGGCCTGATTGCCTGGTTATTGGAAACACCATCGATATTCTTGACAGATGGAGGACATAACACTTTTCGGTCCTTGACCGAAGAGGGAGAAGCCGGTGGTCGGTTAAGACGCGTTTAAAGTTCGGTTGAACATAGATATGATATAAGTACTTCGGTACATGCAATCATTCTTTTACCCAAGTCACTTGGGGCTCTTAAATTTATATGAGCCGTTTTATGATAAGTGTTTTTCTTCTTAGTCGTTGCAAAGTTTTTATTATAATTTATCACTCCTTTTTTCGACACAAGTGTGCGGTCACTAGCCGGGGAGCCTAATTTCTCTCTCAAAGCCGCTAGAGTTTAGTTTGCTAAACTGGCCTAGTAAGAAGTACTCCGCCTTCGGGATAGGAGGTTGAAGCCGTAGGCTGACCCGCTTGAAGTTTTGAGATAGGATGTGTCATGTTAAAGCATGGCAGAAGCACCTTTTTTTTTCTAAAGTCCAATTTTTGGATTGGCACCGAACACTTGATCTAGTTCGGACATTAACCTTTTGAATAAGTTTTTTGGCTTTTCGAGCCCATGGCACTTTTAAACTATTTGTGTGTTTTCAGCACAAGTCTCGCAGTGCAACGCCGGACACCTTTAGAGATTCGGCAAAAACATTCTCAGATATTGCTATATATGCATCGGTTTCGAATTGTGTCTTCAGTCAATAGTTGGGTTGCCCGGTGCCTACGCTTGCCTCCTATGTTCCGCTTTGTTCGGCTAGGTGTGCAAAGGGAGAACCACTACGATTGTGCTTCCAGCTCACATGGTTAAGCACCTTAGTGGAGAAAGCCGAAAACTGACTGTCACAATAAGCGTAAACTGGTCAGCGATCCGATGATGGCGTTAAACGACAGGCCATTCATAACAATGGCCGAAGTGTTTACGGCTTGACCTCGACTGTCGCCGAACACTACTGGGGGCTATTAACTGGCCTCCCAAACTAAATCCTCGATATTTTGCTCTTACATTGGAGCTGAGGTTTCATGATCATGCTTAGCATGACAACCCAAAGAAAGGAATCGATAGCGGGACTATTTTCTTTGGAAGACATTTCTTCTGTTAAACAGTAATATAACATGTCTCTGCGTGTACCTTTGTTTATAAAACCATATGGCCAGATTGCCTTGTTTGTTGTAAATCTTTGCCTTCATAAAGGCTTTATAAAGTAGGACAAACAATCCTCGGCTATTGGCCGAGGAGGTGGAAGCCGATGGTCGGTCAACAAAGTTTTGTACAATGCGGATCCGAGCATTAATGACGTAAAGTACTTGGATACATAGAGTCATTACACATAATTTGTGATTTTAGTATGGATATCAATTCTTAATTCGGCCTCCCGTGCCCTCATTAAGGCTTGGGGGCTACTGGGCTTCGGGATTATTATTTACAAATATTAAAGGGGCACATCGATCCCCTGATCTAGTGTTGCCACCCGACCAGTGTCTCGGGGGCTACTGCATTGCCTGTCCAATGCAGAAAATTTTAAGTGTAATACAGTCTCCGATGAGATTTTGATCCTCAGGTTGGTCGGCCGCACCCAACCTGAGTCTTGAGGACTGAGCACGCTGCTTGTTGTGTCCCGAAGTATTCTGCCGAGCTAGGACTTGATCCTCAGACCGATTTTGCAAATCAACCCGAGTCTCAGTGGCTACGGGGATCAGCGGTCTTATGTCATCCTTCATGTGCATCTCGGGTTTTAGACCGATACCCACCTTGAGGGCTACTGGCTATGTATCTCGGCAGAGAATAAATTGCATCAATCAAAAATATTGACAAAAATCAGCCCACATTCGGGGTGGTGCACCACCTCGGAAGTAGTCCGGCATAAAGCTCGGGCACTAGTGGCTGGCTCCATAGAGGGCATTTCCGGCATTAAGCTCGGCTAAACTCCTTCAAAATTCTTTGAACCAAGGTGATTTATGACACCTCGGATACAGTCCGCCGTTGGAGCTCGGATACATAGTTCGACGTTGGAGCTCGGATACAGTCCGGTGTTGGAGCCAGGATATATAGTCCGGCGTTGGAGCTCGGATACATTCCGGCGTTAGAGCTGGGAAGCGGTCCGGCGTTGGTGCTCAGCTGCAAAAGATACCTCGAATGTAGTCCGACGTTGGAGCTCGGATGCAAGAGGATGCTACCGCCCGGGAACAACTTCAAACCCGAAGTGTGGCATAAAAATAACAAGGCATTGATAAAGGCCAGAAACTTAAAGGGGCTTCTCAGATACCCGATGTGTAAACTCGTCGAATGCATTTCGGCGATCCTCAAGATAGAAGATGAGAAGATTTGTTGAACCAGTTTTCAAGACCGGCAACCGAAGATGAAGAACAGTTCAAAAGAATTGAGGAGCGTCCCTAACTTGAAGACCGGTTTAGGGGGCTACTGTCGGTGTCCTGGACGTACTCAACGCGTCGTCTCCCAATCAGTTGGATTGGGCCGAGGACCCCCATGGCCGTATACTCATGGGCCAGTCCGGACAGCTGCCGCATACAAGGAAGAATCCACAAGACTTGGCGATCAAGACAAGGACTCCTCCCCCACCGGCGTATTCGGCTAGGACTCTTGCTATCCTAGGCCTCTGGTGCATTATATAAACCGGGGCCAGGCTAGTTGATATATATACAACAACAATCATACCATAGGCTAGCTTCAAGGGTTTAGCCTCTCTGATCTCGTGGTAGATCAACTCTTGTACTACCCATATCATCAATATTAATCAAGCAGGAGTAGAATTTTACCTCCATCGAGAGGGCCCGAACCTGGGTAAATGTTGTGTCCCTTGCCTCCTCTTACCATTGATCCTAAGACGCACTACTTGGGACCCCCTACCCGAGATCCGCCGGTTTTGACACCGACAGAGACCATCTTCATCCTACGCCTCCTACGGATTGATAAACCTTAGGTCATCCACTTGAGGGAAATTTGCTACTGTCCTACAAACCTATGCACTTGCATGCCCAACAACGTCTACAAGAAGAAGGTTGTGTAGTAGACATCAAGCTCTTTTCTGGCGCCGTTGCCGAGGAGGCTAGGTAAAGGGTACTCACACTCTGTCACTAAGCTCTTTTCTGGCGAGGTGAGTGCTTGAAGGTATATCTTTAGATCTTGCAATTGAATCTTTTTGTTTCTTGTATTAGCACTAGTCTAGTTTATAAAAGAAAATTACAAAAAATGGAGTTAAGTTTGTCTCATACGCTTCACCTTTTTAATATCTTTCGTGAGTATGATGGAAAGGAAAATTGTGCTCAAGTACTAGAAGAAGAACTACATAGAATACTTGGCATGAAACATGTGAATTATGAGCATGATTGCAATGTTTTTAGTATGAATTCCTTGAATATCCATGATGCTAATGATATGCAAAGCCACAAGCTTGGGGAAGCTATGTTTGATGAATATGATATTTTTAGTCCCCCAAGTTTTGATGAGAAAATTTACTATGATGAAAGCATGCCTCCTATCTATGATGATTATTGTGATGACACGTATGCTTTAAAGAATAATGATAACCATGAAACTTGTCATCTTGATCTTAATTTTCAATCATATGATAGTTATTTTGTTGAGTTTTCTCCCACTATTATTCATGAGAAGAATCTTGCTTATGTGGAGAGTATTAAAAATTCTATGCTTGTAGATCATGAAAAGATTTGCTTTAGGTTCTGGTTATGTTGTTTAATTCATTCATGATGCTACTGAAAATTATTATGAGAGAGGAACATATGCTTGTAGGAATTGCAATAATGTCAAGTTTCCTCTCTATGTGCTTAAAATCTTGAAGTTATGCTTGTTGTGCCATCCTATGCTAGTTGATTATTGTTCCCATAAGTTGTTTGCTCACCAAATCCCTATGCATAGGAAGTGGGTTAGACTTAAATGTGCTAGTCATATGCTTCATGATGCTCCCGTTATGCTTCAATTCTTATCTTTTATGTGAGAATCATTGTCATCATCATGCCTAGCTAGAAAGGCATTAAAGAAAAGCGCTTGTTGGGAGACAACCCAATATTTATCCTTACTGTTTTTGTGTGTCACATGATTATGCTACTGTAGTAATCATGTTTTACTTTTGTTTCAATAAAGTGCCAAGTAGAACCTTTGGGAAGACTTGGGTGAAGTTTATATGATCTTGCTGTAGAAAACAGAAACTTTTGCGCTCACGAGAATATCTGCCATTTTTTACTGGAGAGTGCTTTTAGGTTGATTCTTTTTGCATATGATTAATAGACAAATTACTCAGGTCCAGAAATTTATTTCATACTTTTTGTGGTTCCAGAAGTATACATTTTATACATATTACTACAGACTGTTCTGTTTTTGACAGATTCTGTTTTCATTGTGTTGTTTGCTTATTTTGATGCATCTATGGCTAGTATTAAGTGATATGAACCATAGAGATGTTAGAATACAGTAGATATTACACCAATATGAATTTAGAATGAGTTCATTACAGTACCTAAGTGGTGGTTTTATTTTCTTATACTAACGGAGCTTACGAGTTTTGTGTTGAGTTTTGTGTGGTTGAAGTTTTCAAGTTTTGGGTAAGGATTCGATGGACTATGGAATAAGGAGTGGCAAGAGCCTAAGCTTGGGGATGCCCAAGGCACCCCAAGGTAATATTTAAGGACAACCAAGAGCCTAAGCTTGGGGATGCCCCGGAAGGCATCCCCTCTTTCGTCTCCGTTCATCGGTAACTTTACTTGGAGCTATATTTTTATTCACCACATGATATGTGTTTTGCTTGGAGCGTCATTTTATCTTGTTAGTTTTTGCTTTATGTTAGTTAGATTAATGTTTTGCATCTTTAGTTTCAATAAAAAAGTCAAGGATAGCCTTTGCCATGCTTATTTTGCTAGTTTGCATGTTGCTGTTTGAAAACAGAAGTTTACCGCTGTTGCAAAAATTTCCTAGAGAAGTCAGAGAATGGTATAACATTGAATCTTTTTGCATATTAAGCTATGATAAATTTATTACAGTGGAAATTTTAGTTCATAATTTTTGGAGTCAGGGAAGTATTGTTACTCTTGTATTCTTTACAGACTTTACTGTTTTGACAGATTGCTGTTATGGTTGCATTGTTTGCATATGTTTGCTTGTTTAATGATTCTATTTTGAGGATAGGAGTATTAAATATGCAGAGGCATTTAGTATTCAATGTTGAATAATAATTTTAGTGATTTGTTACAGTAGAAGATGATAATTTTTGCATTGGTTTATACTAACCTATCTCACGAGTTCTTGTTGAGTTTGTTGTGAATGAAGCTTTTGATAAATAAAAAGAGAAACCATGATATGAGAGGAATTAAGGAGACATAAAAGCTCAAGACTGGGGATGCCCAAGGTACCCCAAGATAATATTTCAAGAAGTCTCAAGCATCTAAGCTTGGGGATGCCCCGGTAGGCATCCCACCTTTCTTCTTCAACAACTATCGGTTAGTATCGGTTGAGCCTAAGTTTTTGCTTCTTCACATGAGTTGTGCTATCCTTGCATTGTAGTTTTATTTAGCTTTTCTTGCTGTTTAATAAGTATCAAGATCTGAAATTCTTTAATGAGAGAGAGCCATACACAAATTGGAATTTTCTAGAATACTCTATGTGCTTCACTTATATCTTTTAGAGCATAATGGTGGATTTGTTTTAAAGAAACTATTGATCTCTCATGCTTCACTTAGATTATTTTGAGAGTTGTTAATAGCATGGTAGTTTGCTTAAAGATAATATACTTGGTATTCAAGATATGTGAAACTTTCTTATGAGTGTGTTGAATACTAAGATAAGTTTGATGCTTGATAATTGTTTTGAGATATGGAGGTGGTAATATCAAAGTCGTGCTAGTTGGGTGATTATGAATTCAAAGAATGCTTGTGTTGAAGTTTGCATGTACCGTAGCATGCACGTATGGTTAAAGTTGTGTAAAAAATTTGAAACATGAAGTGTACCTGGCTTGTGCATCCTTATGAGTGGCGGTCGGGGACGACCGATGGTCTTTTCCTACCAATCTATCCCCCTAGGAGCATGCGTGTAGTACTTGATTTTTGATGACTTCTAAATTTTTGCAATAAGCATATGAGTTCTTTTGACTAATGTTGAGTCCATGGATTATACGCACTCTCACCTTTCCATCTTTGCTAGCCTCTTCGGTACCGTGCATTGCCCTATCTCACCTTGAGAGTTGGCGCAAACTTCGCCGGTGCATCCAAACCCCGTGATACGATACACTCTATCACACATAAACCTCCTTATATCTTCCTCAAAACAGCCACCATACCTACCTATTATGGCATTTCCATAGCCATTCCGAGATATATTGCCATGCAACTTCCATCATCATCATCATGACATACATTACTTTTGTCATATTGCCATTGCATGATCATGTAGTTGACATCGTATTTGTGGCAAAGCCACCATGCATTATTTTTCATACATGTCACTCTTGATTCATTGCACCATCCCGGTACACCGCCGGAGGCATTCATATAGAGTCACATCTTGTTCTAAGTTTCGAGTTGTAATCCTTGTATTGTAATCAATAGAAGTGTGATGATCATCATTATTAGAGCATTGCCCAAATAAAAAGAAAGAAGAGAAAGGCCAAAAAACAGAAAGGCCCAAAAAATAAGAAAATAAAAAGGGCAATGCTACTATCTCTTTTTCCACACTTGTGCTTCAAAGTAGCACCTTGTTCTTCATGTAGTGAGTCTCATATATTGTGCTTCAAAGTAGCACCTTGTTCTTCATATAGTGAGTCTCATATATTGTGCTTCAAAGTAGCACCTTGTTCTTCATGTAGTGAGTCTCATAAGTTGTCCTTTTTATACTAGTGGGAATTTTTCATTATAGAACTTGGCTTGTATATTCCTACGATGGGCTTCCTCAAATGCCCTAGGTCTTCGTGAGCAAGAAAGTTGGATGCACACCCACTAGTTTTCTTTTGTTGAGCATTCATAGCTCTAGTGCATCCGTTGCATGGCAATCCCTACTCCTCATGTTGACATCAATTGATGGGCATCTCCATAGCCCGTCGATTAGCCTCGTGAACATGAGACTTTCTCCTTTTTTGTCTTCTCCACACAATCCCCATCATCATATTCTATTCCACCCATAGTGCTATATCCATGGCTCGCGCTCATGTATTGTGTGAAGGTTGAAAAAGTTTGAGATTATTTAAGTATGAAACAATTGCTTGGCTTGTCATCGGGGGTATAGAAGTTGGGAACATCTTTGTGTGACAAAAATGAAGCATAGCCTAACTATATGATTTTGTAGGGATGAACTTTCTTTCGCCATGTTATTTTGAGAAGACATGATTGCTTTGATTAGTATGCTTGAAGTATTATTATTTTTGTGTCAATATGAACTTTTGTCTTGAATCTTTCTGATCTGAATATTCATATCACAATTAAGAAGATTTGCATTGAAATTATGCCAAAGTATCACTCCGCATCAAAAATTCTTTTTTATCATTTACCTACTCGAGGACGAGCATGAATTAAGCTTGGGGATGCTTGATACGTCTCCAATGTATCTATAATTTTTGATTGCTCCATGCTACTTTATCTACTGTTTTAGGCAATATTGGGCTTTATTATCCACTTTTATATTATTTTTGGGACTAACCTATTAACCAGAGGCCCAGCCCAGATTTGCTGTTTTATGCCTATTTCAGTGTTTCGAGGAAAAGGAATATCAGACGGAGTCAAAACAGAATGAAATCAACTGGAGAAGTTATTTTTGGAAGGAAAGCCACCCGATGGACTTGGAGTGCACGTCAGGAGATACGGGAGGTGCTCCCTCCCTTGTGGGACCCCCGTAGCTCCACCGACGTACCCCCTGCACCCATATATACTCTTGTACCCTAAAACTTCCAGAATAGAACCTAGATCAGGAGTTCCGCCGCCGCAAGCCTCTGTAGCCACCAAAAACCAATCGGGATGCTGTTCCGACACCCTGCCGGAGGGGGATCCCATCACCGGAGGCCATCTTCATCATGCCGGTGCTATCCATGATGAGGAGGGAGTAGTTCACCCTCGAGGCTGAGGGTATGTACCAGTAGCTATGTGTTTGATCTCTCTCTCTCTCGTGTTCCCTCTATGGCACGATCTTGATGTATCCCGAGCTTTGCTATTGTAGTTGGATCTTATAATGTTTCTCCCCCTCTACTCTCTTGTGATGAATTGAGTTTCCCCTTATTGAGTCTTTTATGAGAACACTTGATGTATGTCTTGCGATCCACTTGATGTATGTTTTGGTGATCAACTTGCGGGTTTCGTGACATTGGGAACCTATGCATAGGGGTTGGCACACGTTCTTGACTCTCCGGTAGTAGCTTTGGGGCACACTTTGAAGTACTTTTATGTTGGTTGGATGAATCTGAGATTGTGTGACGCATATCGTATAATCATGCCCACGGATACTTGAGGTGACAATGGAGTATCTAGGTGACATTAGGGTTTTGGTTGATTTGTGTCTTAAGGTGTTATTTGAAGGAAATATGCCCTAGAGGCAATAATAAAGTTATTATTTATTTCCTTATTTCATGATAAATGTTTATTATTCATGTTAGAATTGTATTAACCGGAAACATAATACATGTGTGAATACATAGACAAACATAGTGTCACTAGTATGCCTCTACTTGACTAGCTCGTTTATCAAAGATGGTTATGTTTCCTACCCATGGACAAAAGAGTTGTCATTTGATTAATGGGATCACATCATTAGGAGAATGATGTGATTGACATGACCCATTCCGTTAGCCTAGCACTTGATCGTTTAGTATGTTGCTATTGCTTTCTTCATGACTTATACATGTTCCTGTAACTATGAGAATTATGCAATTCCCGTTTACCGGAGGAACACTTTGGGTACTACCAAACGTCACAATGTAACTGGGTGATTATATAGGAGTACTACAGGTGTCTCCGAAGGTACATGTTGAGTTGGCGTATTTCGAGATTAGGTTTTGTCACTCCGATTGTCGGAGAGGTATCTCTGGGTCCTCTCGGTAATGCACATCTTTATAAGCCTTGCAAGCAATGTGACCAAATGAGTTGGTTACAGAATGATGCATTACAGAACGAGTAAAGAGACTTGTCAGTAACGAGATTGAACTAGGTATTGGATACCGACGATCAAATCTCGGGCAAGTAACATACCGATGACAAAGGGAACAACGTATGTTGTTATGCGGTTTGACTGATAAAGATCTTCGTAGAATATGTAGGAACCAATATGGGCATCCAGGTTCCGCTATTGGTTATTGACCGAGAATAGTTATAGGTCATGTCTACATAGTTCTCGAACCCGTAGGGTCCGCACGCTTAACGTTACGATGACAGTTATATTATGAGTTTATGAGTTTTGATGTACCGAAGGAGTTCGGAGTCCCGGATGAGATCGGGGAGATGACGAGGAGTCTCGAAATGGTTGAGACATAAAGATCGATATATTGGACGACTATATTCGGAGTTCGGAAAGGTTCCGAGTGATTCGGGTATTTTTCGGAATACCGGAGAGTTACGGGAATTCGCCGGGAGAAATATTGGGCCTTATTGGGCCATACGGGAAAGAGAGAGGGGCTACCTAGGGCAGGCCGCGCGCCCCCCCAAGGCCTAGTCCGAATTGGACTAAGGGGAGGGGCCACACCCCCTCCTTCCTTCCCTTCTCTCTTCCCTTTCCTTCTCTCCTACTCCTACTACATGGAAGGTCTCCTAGTTGGACTAGGAAAGGAGGGAGTCCTACTCCCGGTGGGAGTAGGACTCCTCCCTGGCGCGCCCTCCCTTGGCCGCCCGCCCCCTCCCCCTTGCTCCTTTATATACGGGGGCAGGGGGGCACCCCATAACACACAAGTTGATCTACGGATCGTTCCTTAGCCGTGTGCGGTACCCCCTCCACCATATTCCACCTCGGTCATATCGTGGCGGAGTTTAGGCGAAGCCCTGCGCCGGTAGAACATCATCATCGTCACCACGCCGTCGTGCTGACGGAACTCTTCCCCGAAGCTTTGCTGGATCGGAGCCCGGGGATCGTCATCGAGCTGAACGTGTGCTGAACTCGGAGGTGCCGTACGTTCGGTGCTTGGATCGGTCGGATCATGAAGATGTACGACTACATCAACCGCGTTATCATAACGCTTCCGCTTACGGTCTACGAGGGTACGTGGACGAACACTCTCCCCTCTCGTTGCTATGCCATCACCATGATCTTGCGTGTGCGTAGGAATTTTTTTGAAATTACTACGTTCCCCAATAAGTGGCATCCGAGCCTGGTTTTACGCGTAGATGTCATATGCATGAGTAGAACACAAGTGAGTTGTGGGCGATATAAGTCATACTGCTTACCAGCATGTCATACTTTGGTTCAGCGGTATTGTGAGATGAAGCGGCCCAGACCGACATTACGCGTACGCTTACGCGAGACTGGTTTCACCGCTACGAGCACTCATTGCTTAAAGGTGACCGGCGGGTGTCTGTCTCTCTCACTTTAGCTGAATCGAGTGTGGCTACGCCCGGTCCTTGCGAAGGTTAAAACAGCACCAACTTGACAAACTATCGTTGTGGTTTTTGATGCGTAGGTAAGAATGGTTCTTGCTAAGCCCGTAGCAGCCACGTAAAACTTGCAACAACAAAGTAGAGGACATCTAACTTGTTTTTGCAGGGCATGTTGTGATGTGATATGGTCAAGACGTGATGCTATATTTTATTGTATGAGATGATCATGTTTTGTAACCGAAGTTATCGGCAACTGGCAGGAGCCATATGGTTGTCGCTTTATTGTATGAAATGCAAACGCCCTGTAATTGCTTTACTTTATCACTAAGCGGTAGCGATAGTCATAGAAGCAATAGTTGGCGAGACGACAATGATGCTACGATGAAGATCAAGGTGTCGTGCCGGTGACGATGGTGATCATGATGGTGCTTCGGAGATGGAGATCACAAGCACAAGATGATGATGGCCATATCATATCACTTATATTGATTGCATGTGTTGTTTATCCTTTATGCATCTTATCTTGCTTTGATTGACGGTAGCATTTTAAGATGATCTCTCACTAAAATTATCAAGAAGTGTTCTCCCTGAGTATGCACTGTTGCCAAAGTTCGTCGTGCCCAGACACCACGTGATGATCGGGTGTGATAAGCTCTACGTCCATCTACAACGGGTGCAAGCCAGTTTTGCACACGCAGAATACTCAGGTTAAACTTGACGAGCCTAGCATATGCAGATATGGCCTCGGAACACGGAGACCGAAAGGTCGAGCGTGAATCATATAGTAGATATGATCAACATAGTGATGTTCACCATTGAAAACTACTCCATCTCACGTGATGATCGGTTATGGTTTAGTTGATTTGGATCACGTGATCACTTAGATGACTAGAGAGATGTCTGTCTAAGTGGGAGTTCTTAAGTAATATGATTAATTGAACTTGAATTTATCATGAACTTAGTCCTGGTAGTATTTTGCAAATTGTGTTATAGATCAATTGCTCGCGTTGTTTCTTCCCTATGTTTTTGCTTCCCTATGTTTTTATATGTGTTCCTAGAGAAAACTATGTTGAAAAATATTAGTAGCAATGATGCGGACTTGGTCCGTGATCTGAGGTTTATCCTCATTGCTGCATAGAAGAATTATGTCCTTGATGCACCGCTAGGTGACAGACCTATTGCAGGAGCAGATGTAGACGTTATGAACGTTTGGCTAGCTCAATATGATGACTACTTGAAAGTTTAGTGCACCATGCTTAACGGCTTAGAATCGGGACTTCAAAGATGTTTTGAACGTCATGGACCATATGAGATGTTCCAGGAATTGAAGTTAATATTTCAAGCAAATACCCGAGTTGAGAGATATGAAGTCTCCAACAAGTTCTATTGCTAAAAGATGGAGGAGAATCGCTCAACTAGTGAGCATGTGCTCAGATTGTCTGAGTACTTCAATCGCTTGAATCAAGTGGGAGTTAATCTTCCAGATAAGATAGTGATTGACAGAATTCTCTAGTCACCATCACCAATTTAGTAGAACTTTGTGATGAACTGTAGTATGCAAGGGATGACGAAAACGATTCCGAGCTCTTCGTGATGTTGAAATCAACGAAGGTAGAAATCAAGAAAGAGCATCAAGTGTTGATGATTGACAAGACCACTAGTTTCAAGAAAAGGGCAAGGAAAGAAAGGGAACTTCAAGTAGAATGACAAGCAAGTTGTCAGTCCCGTGAAGAAGCCCAAAGCTGGACCAAAGCCTGAAACTGAGTGATTATACTGCAAAGGAAATGGTCACTAGAAGCGGAAATGCCTTGAATATTTGGTAGATAAGAAGGATGGCAAAGTGAACAAGGGTATATTTGATATACATGTTATTGATGTGTACCTTACTAGTGTTTATAGTAACCCCTGAGTATTTGATACTTGTTCGGTTGCTAAGATTAGTAACTCGAAACAGGAGCTACAGAATAAACAGAAACTAGTTGAGGTTGATGTGACGATGTGTGTTGGAAGTGGTTCCAAGATTGATATGATCATCATCGCACACTCCCTATACTTTCGGGATTAGTGTTGAACCTAAATAAATGTTATTTGGTGTTTGCGTTGAGCATGAATATGATTTGATCATGTTTATTGCAATACGGTTATTCATTTAAAGTCAGAGAATAATTGTTGTTCTGTTTACATGAATAAGACCTTCGATGGTCATACACCCAATGAACATAGTTTGTTGGATCTCGATTGTAGTGATACAAATATTCATAATATTGATGCCAAAAGATGAAAAGTTAATAATGATGGTGCAACTTATTTGTGGTACTGCCGTTTGGGTCATATCGGTGTAAAGCGCATGAAGAAACTCCATAAAGATAGATTTTCGGAATCACTTGGTTATGAATCATTTGATGCTTGCGAACCGTGCCTTTTGGGCAAGATGACTAAAAACTCCATTCTCCGGAACAATGGAACAAGCTACTGACTTATTGGAAATAATACATACCGATGTATGCGATCCAATGAGTGTTGATGCTCGTGGCAAGTATCGTTATTTTCTGACCTTCACAAAATGATTTGAGCAGATATGGGTATATCTACTTGATGAAACATAAGTCTGAAATAATTGAAAGGTTCAAAGAATTTCATAGTGAAGTGGAAAAATCATCGTAACAAGAAAATAAAGTTTCTACGATCTGATCGCGGAGACGAATATTTGAGTTACGAGTTTGGTCTTCAGTTAAAACAATGTGGAATAGTTTCACAAGCTCACGCCACCTGGAACACCACAACGTTATGGTGTGTCCGAACGTCGTAACCGCACTTTATTGGATATGGTGCAATCTATGATGTCTCTTATCGGTTTTACCACTATCGTTTTGGGGTTGTGCATTAGAGACAGCTGCATTCACGTTTAAAAGGGAACCATCTAAATCCGGTGAGACAACACCGTATGAACTATGGTTTAGCAGTAAACCTAAGCTGTCATTTCTTAAAGTTTGGAGTTGCGATGCTTATATGAAAAAAGTTTCAACCTGATAAGCTCAAACCCAAATCGGAGAAGTGCGTCTTCATAGAATACCCAAAGTTAACTATTGGGTACACCTTCTATCACAGATCGGAAGGCAAGTTATTCATTGCTAAGAATGGATCCTTTCTAGAGAAGGAGTTTCTCTTGAAAGAAGTGAGTGGGAGGAAAGTAGAACTTGATGAGGTAACTGTACCTGCTCCCTTATTGGAAAGTAGTTCATCACAGAAATCTGTTCCTGTGACTACTACACCAATTAGTGAGGAAGTTAATGATGATGATCATGAAACTTCAAATTAAGTTACTACAGAACCTCGTAGGTCTTCCAGAGTAAGATCCGCACCAGAGTGGTACGGTAATCCTGTTCTGGAAGTCATGTTACTAGACCATGATGAACCTACGAACTATGAGGAAGAGATGATGAGCCCAGATTCCACGAAATGGCTTGAGGCCATAAAATCTGAGATATGATCCACGTATGAGAACAAAGTATGGACTTTGATTGACTTGCTCGATGATCAGCAAGCCATGTTAAATAAATGGATCTTCAAGAGGAAGACAGACATTGATAGTAGTGTTACTATCTACTAAGCTCGACTTGTTGCGAAATGTTTTCAACAAGTTCAAGGTGTTGAATACGATGATATTTTCTCACTCGTATCAAAGCTTAAGTCTGTCTAAATCATGTTAGCAATTGCCACATTTTATGAAATCTGGCAAATGGATGTCAAAACTGCATTCCTTAATGGATTTATTAAAGAAGAGTTGTATATGATGCAACCAGAAAGTTTTTGTCAATCCTAAAGATGCTAAAAGTGTGCAAGCTCCAGCAATCCATCAATGGACTGGTGCAAGCATCTCGGAGTTGGAATATACGCTTTGATGAGTTGATCAAAGCATATGGTTTTATACAGACTTTTGAAGAAGCCTGTATTTACAAGAAAGTGAGTGGGAGCTCTGTAGCATTTCTAATATTATATGTGGATGACATATTGTTAATTGGAAATGATATGCAAATTCTGGATAGCATGAAAGGATACTTGAATAAGAGTTTTTCAAAGCAAGACCTCGGTGAAGCTACTTACACATTGAGCATCAAGATCTATATAGATAGATCAAGATGCTTGATAAGATTTTTCAATGAGTACATACCTTGATAAATTTTTGAAATAGTTCAAAATGGAACAGTCAAAGAAGGAGTTCTTGCCTGTGTTACAAGGTGTGAAGTTGAGTAAGACTCAAGACCCGACCATTGCAGAAAATAGAAAGAGAATGAAAAGTCATTCCCTATGCCTCAGTCATAGGTTCTATAAAGTATGCTATGCTGTGAACTAGACCTATTGTATACCTTGCTCTGTGTTTGGCAAAGGAATACAATTTTGATCTAATAAGTAGATCATTGGACATGGGTCAAGAATATCCTTAGTGAGGACTAAGGAGACGTTTCTCGATTATGGAGGTGATAAAAGAGCCCGTTGTAAAAGTTACAACGATGCAAGCTTTTACACCAATCCAGATGACTCTAAGTCTCAATCTGGATACATATTGAAAGTGGGAGCAATTAGCTAGAGTAGCTCCATGCAGAGCATTGTGTACATAGAATATTTGCGAAATACATACGACTCTAAATATGACAGACCCGTTGACTAAGCTTCTCTCACGAGCAAAACATGATCAAACTCTAGTAAACCCTTTAGGTGTTAATCGCATAGCGATATGAACTAGATTATTGACTCTAGTAAAACCCTTTGGGTGTTGATCACATGATGATGTGAACTATGGGTATTAATCACATGCAGATGTGAATATTGGTGTTAAATCACATAGCGATGTGAACTAGATTATTGACTCTAGTGCAAGTGGGAGACTGAAGGAAATATGCCCTAGAGGCAATAATAAAGTTATTATTTATTTCCTTATTTCATGATAAATGTTTATTATTCATGCTAGAATTGTATTAACCGGAAACATAATACATGTGTGAATACATAGACAAACATAGTGTCACTAGTATGCCTCTACTTGACTAGCTCGTTTATCAAAGATGGTTATGTTTCCTAGCCATGGACAAAAGAGTTGTCATTTGATTAATGGGATCACATCATTAGGAGAATGATTTGATTGACATGACCCATTCCGTTAGCCTAGCACTTGATCGTTTAGTATGTTGCTATTGCTTTCTTCATGACTTATACATGTTCCTGTAACTATGAGAATTATGCAATTCCCGTTTACCGGAGGAACACTTTGGGTACTACCAAACGTCACAACGTAACTGGGTGATTATAAAGGAGTACTACAGGTGTCTCCGAAGGTACATGTTGAGTTGGCGTATTTCGAGATTAGGTTTTGTCACTTCGATTGTCGGAGAGGTATCTCTGGGCCCTCTCGGTAATGCACATCTTTATAAGCCTTGCAAGCAATGTGACCAAATGAGTTGGTTACGGAATGATGCATTACGGAACGAGTAAAGAGACTTGCCGGTAACGAGATTGAACTAGGTATTGGATACCGACGATCAAATCTCGGGCAAGTAACATACCGATGACAAAGGGAACACCGTATGTTGTTATGCGGTTTGACCGATAAAGATCTTCGTAGAATATGTAGGAACCAATATGGGCATCCAAGTTCCGCTATTGGTTATTGACCGAGAATAGTTCTAGGTCATGTCTACATAGTTCTCGAACCCGTAGTGTCCGCACGCTTAATGTTACGATGACAGTTATATTATGAGTTTATGAGTTTTGATGTACCGAAGGAGTTCGGAGTCCCGGATGAGATCGGGGACATGACGAGGAGTCTCGAAATGGTCGAGACGTAAAGATCGATATATCGGACGACTATATTCGGAGTTCGGAAAGGTTCCGAGTGATTCGGGTATTTTTCGGAATACCGGAGAGTTACGGGAATTCGCCGGGAGAAATATTGGGACTTATTGAGCCATACGGGAAAGAGAGAGGGGCTGCCTAGGGCAGGCCGCGCGCCCCCCAAGGCCTAGTCCGAATTGGACTAAGGGGAGGGGCCGCACCCCCTCCTTCCTTCCCTTCTCTCTTCCCTTTCCTTCTCTCCTACTCCTACTACATGGAAGGTCTCCTAGTTGGACTAGGAAAGGAGGGAGTCCTACTCCCGGTGGGAGTAGGACTCCTCCCTGGCGCGCCCTCCCTTGGCCGGCCGCCCCCTCCCCCTTGCTCCTTTATATACGGGGGCAGGGGGCATCCCATAACACACAAGTTGATCTACGGATCGTTCCTTAGCCGTGTGCGGTGCCCCCCTCCACCATATTCCACCTCGGTCATATCGTCGCGGAGTTTAGGCGAAGCCCTGCACCGGTAGAACATCATCATTGTCACCACGCCGTCGTGCTGACGGAACTCTTCCCCGAAGCTTTGCTGGATCGGATCCCGGGGATCGTCATCGAGCTGAACGTGTGCTGAACTCGGAGGTGCCGTACGTTCGGTGCTTGGATCGGTCAGATGCTGAAGACGTACGACTACATCAACCGCGTTGTCATAACGCTTCCGCTTACGGTCTACGAGGGTACGTGGACGAACACTCTCCCCTCTCGTTGCTATGCCATCACCATGATCTTGCGTGTGCGTAGGATTTTTTTTGAAATTACAACGTTCCCCAACATTATTCTAGTATGAACTCTATGATGGATTGAACGGAAAGAATAGCTTTATGTTATTTTACTACGAACGCTTGAATAGATAAAACAGAAAGGACAACTTTGAGGTGGTTTCGTACCCTACCATAATCTCTACGTTTGTTCTCCGCTATTAGTGGCTTTGGAGTGACTCTTTGTTGCATATTGAGGGCTTGTTATATGATCTATCTATGTTATTATTGTTGAGAGAGATTGCACTAGTGAAAGTATGAACCCTAGGCCTTGTTTCCTATCATTTCAATACCGTTTACGCTCACTTTTATCGCTCGCTACCTTGCTGTTTTTATTATTTCAGATTACAAATACCTTTATCTACTATCTATTTTGCACTTGTATCTTCATCTCTTCGCCGAACTAGTGCACCTATACAATTTACCATTGTATTGGGTGTGTTGGGGACACAAGAGACTCTTTGTTATTTGGTTGCAGGGTTGTTTGAGAGAGACCATCTTCATCCTACACCTCCTACGGATTGATAGACCTTAGGTCATCCACTTGAGGGAAATTTGCTACTGTCCTACAAACCTGTGCACTTGCAGGCCCAACAACATCTACAAGAAGAAGGTTATGTAGTAGACATCAACCAACTTGCGGGCGAGGAGCTCAAGGAGCGCATCGGGCGGATGCGCGAGCTCCTCCACGCCGCCAACATCCAGCAGGATCGCCTCAACCAGCTCGCCGAGCCGGCGGGGTCCGGCTCCACCCGCCTTGGCGGACCCGGCGAACTCCTGCACACGGCCTCCTCGCCGCCCGGCGAGGCCCACTCCAGCCAAGCCCGGTGAAAGCACAAGTGCTCCCTAGGTGGTTTTGGTAATTAATGTCAACATATCTTTTGTTGGACTAACACTTTTACCTAGTACATTTCAGACAAGTTCAACAATGGAGTGGCATGGACTAAAAGATGTGGGAACTCCTTCAAGATGCTAAGGACAAAGGATTGGCTCAAGCTTCAAGCTCAAGACTCTTCATTTTATATTTTAGTGATCCAAGATCACATTGAGTCTATAGGAAAATCCAATACTATCAAGGAGGGATGTGGTGTTGCTTAATGAGCCTCTTGCTTCATGTGCTTAGTGATATGCTCCAAAACCCTCCACTACTTCCTCACATCCACATATGACCTAAACCTAAAGTCAAACTCGGCCATACCGATTCTTTCTATCCGGCGCCACCGAGTTCAAATGTCATAGCCACTGCCACAAACCCTAGGCAAATCGGTCTCACCGATAGGGATCTCGGTCTCACCGAGATGGGATTGCAATCTCTCTGTGTATGTCCATTACCAAGATCGGTCTCACCGAGTTTGTGTAATCGGTACTACCGAGATTACAATGCAAACTCTCTGGTTAACTTATTACCAAAATCGGTCCCACCGAGTTTGAGTAATCGGTCCCACCGAGTTTGCCTGACCAACTCTCTGGTTAGCTAATTACCAAAATCGGTCTCACCGAGTTTGTGTAATCGGTCTCACCGAGATTACGTTATGCCCTAACCCTAATCATATCGGTACTACCGAGTTGCATATCGGTCCCACCGAAAATCCTAACAGTCACTAGGTTTACTAAATCGGTCCAACCGAGTTCATCAATTCGGTCCCACCGAGTTTGGTAAATTGTGTGTAATGGTTAGATTTTGTGTGGAGGCTATATATACCCCTCCACCTCCTCTTCATTCGTAGAGAGAGCCATCAGAACGAATCTACACTTCCAACTTACTATTTCTGAGAGAGAACTACCTACTCATGTGTTGAGGCCAAGATATTCCATTCCTACCATATGAATCTTGATCTCTAGCCTTCCCCAAGTTGCTTTCCACTCAAATCTTCTTTCCACCAGATCCAAATCCTATGAGAGAGAGTTGAGTGTTGGGGAGACTATCATTTGAAGCACAAGAGCAAGGAGTTCATCATCAACACACCATTTGTTACTTCTTGGAGAGTGGTGTCTCCTAGATTGGCTAGGTGTCACTTGGGAGCCTCTGACAAGATTGTGGAGTTGAACCAAGGAGTTTGTAAGGGCAAGGAGATCGCCTACTTCGTGAAGATCTACCGCTAGTGAGGCAAGTCCTTCGTGGTCGATGGCCATGGTGGGATAGACAAGGTTGCTTCTTCATGGACCCTTCGTGGGTGGAGCCCTCCGTGGACTCGCGCAACCGTTACCCTTCGTGGGTTGAAGTCTCCATCAACGTGGATGTACGATAGCACCACCTATCGGAACCACGCCAAAAACATCCGTGTCTCCAATTGTGTTTGAATCCTCCAAAACCCTTCCCTTTACATTCTTGCAAGTTGCATGCTTTACTTTCCGCTGCTCATATACTCTTTGCATGCTTGCTTGCTTGCTTGCTATATGTTGTGAATGTTAAACTTGTGCCTAAACTCCACTTAAACTTAAAGAAGTTAAAAACTGCAACTTTGGTACTTAGTGTCTAATCACCCCCTCTAGACACCTCTTCTCAAGGTCCTACAAGTGGTATCAGAGCATTGGTCTCCATTGCCTTGGTTTAATCACCTTTGTAGGAAGATGGATGAGTCTACTTTGGGGAGTCTTAGACATAGAGTGCCTATTCTTGAGGGAGAGTATTTTCATGAGTGAAAAAATGAGATGCTTGTAATTTTTAATCAATATTATTTGAACAAGCACATTGCTAGCCCTTGTGCACCTCATGTTGATCCTATGCATCCTACTCTTGATGAGTCGATTGACATGATTAGAAATGTTAGAACTGTTAATCTTATCACTAGAGGCTTGCCTGGAAACTTGGTTGGAAAATTGCCTACTCTTGAGTGTGCCTACACTATATGGAAATTTCTTGAGGAACGATTTCCTAATTATTCCTTGAAAAATATGGATGAAATTCTTCATAAGTCTATTGCCTTTAGTAAGATGAATTCCAATGATCCTATGTTTGGCAACTGTCTATTTGAACTTACAAATCTTATGCGTGCCAAAGGAAATGTTGGAATTATTAGTGATATCATTTCCGAAGCTACTAGAATTCATAGAGGAGATTATTGTCAAACTCATACTAATGAATCAATCTCACTAGGAATTGATCCACCACATGATGATGTTGAACATGGATACTATGAGAATGATGATGATGACTTTGATCTTGATGATGCAATGAGACATTTTGGTCTTATGGCAAATCTTCGGGGATATGTGTCAGGAGGAAAGGAATGGGTTCTTCACAGTGGATGTACCGATCACATGACCGGAGATAAAGACATGTTTCGTGAGCTTGCTAAAAATGATAGTCCCCGAAAGTATGTCACTTTCGGTGACAACTCAAAGGGTAAGGTGGTTGGCCTCGGTAAGGTGGCCATATCACATGATAGCTCCATACAAAATGTCATGCTCGTTGAATCTCTTGGCTATAACTTACTTTCAATATCTAGACTTGTTGATTTCGGTTTCAATGTCCTATTTACTGAAGTAGATTGCCAAGTGTTTCATAGAGATAATCATAAAATTGTCTTTACCGGTGTGCGTCGAGATGATCTATACATTGTTGATTTCACTAAAAAGGCTCAACCTAAAACTTGCTTCATTGCTGAATCCTCAAAAGGTTGGTTATGGCATAGACGACTAGGTCACGTTGGCATGAGAAACCTTGACAAGCTTATTAAAGGGAATCATATCCTTGGTGTTAACGATGTCATATTTGATAAGGATAGACTTTGCAGTGCTTGTCAAGCAGGTAAACAGGTTGGAGGAAGGCATCCCGTAAAGAACATTATGACCACAAGGAGGCCACTCGAGCTACTTCACATGGATCTTTTTGGTCCCAACTCTTACAAGAGTCTCGGTGGAAATTCTTTTGGTCTAGTTATAGCTGATGATTTTTCAATATTTACGTGGGGGTTCTTTCTCGATGATAAATCGCAGGTCGAAAAGATCTTCAAAAACTTCGCTAGGAAGGCCCAAAATCAGTTTGAAGTGAAGATCAAGAAGGTTCGCAGCGACAACGGAACGGAGTTCAAGAACGCAAATGTGGACACCTTTCTTGACGAAGAAGGGATTTCACACGAGTTCTCGGCTACGTACACACCTCAACAAAATGGAGTTGTTGAGAGGAAGAACCGGACGCTCATCGAAATGGCGAGAATGATGCTTGATGAGTACAAGACGCTGAAGCACTTTTGGGCAGAAGCGGTTGAGACAGCTTGTCATGCAACAAATCGCTTGTATCTTCACAAGCTACTCGACAAGACGACATACGAGCTCCTCACCAGTAACAAACCCCAAGTTGGATACTTTCGAGTATTCGGCTCAAAGTGCTACATTCTTGATAAGCATCGTCGTTCTAAATTTGCTCCTAAGTCCCATGAAGGTTTCCTACTAGGTTATGGCTCAAACTCTCACACTTATCGTGTCTACAACAATTTCACCCGAAAGGTTGAAGAGACGTTAGATGTGAAGTTTGATGAATCTAACGGCTCGCAAGTAGAGCAATTGCCAATTGATGTAGGAGACAAAGATCCCTCGGAAGCAATCCAAGACTTGTCTATTGGCAAGGTTCGTCCAACGGAGGTGAAGGAGAGTACCTCGTCCGTCCAAGTGGAAGCTTCTACTTCACGACAAGGTGAACCAACAGTTGATACGGAAGCATCCACAAGTGGGACACACCAAGATGAAGAAAACGAGGAAGTGCATCAAGATGAACGTCAACGACCTCCTTCTCCACCACGACAAGAGAACGATAACGCCAACAATGAAGAAGGCCAAGAAGAAGAGCAAGATGAAGAAGAAGTTCAACCAAGAACCAAGCAAAAGCTTTCACGAGTTCAAGCAAGAATTGCTAAAGATTGTCCAGTCGAGAAAATCTACAATGATATTCAAACCAGGAGAATCACTCGCTCTAAAACTCGTTTAGCTAACTTTTGTGAAAACTATTCTTTCATCTCTAGCATTGCACCTATGAAGGTCGAAGAAGCATTGGAAGATCCGTATTGGATAAATGCTATGCATGAAGAGCTACACAACTTTGAGAGAAACCAAGTTTGGACATTGGTTGAGAATCCCAACAACAACCAGAACATCATCGATACCAAATGGGTGTTTCACAACAAGCAAGATGAAGATGGACAAGTAGTTCGCAACAAAGCACGTCTCGTCGCCCAAGGCTACACACAAGTCGAAGTTATGGACTATGGTGAGACTTATGCTCCCGTTGCTAGACTTGAGTCCATTCGCATCTTACTTGCCTATGCTAATCACCATGATATCACCTTGTACCAAATGGACTTTAAAAGTGCTTTTCTAAATGGTGAAATAGAGGAGGAAGTTTATGTTAAACAACCTCCCGGCTTTGTCAATCCTAAGAAACCAAATCATGTTTACAAACTTCACAAAGCCCTTTATGGTCTTAAACAAGCTCCTAGAGCTTGGTATAAATGCTTGACCAAGTTCCTTATTGAAAAAGGCTTTGAAATTGGGAAAATTGATTCCACACTTTTTTACTAAAAGGGTTAATGTAGAATTATTTGTATGCCAAATTTATGTTGTTGATATCATATTTGGATCAACTAACCCTCATTTTAGTGAGAAGTTTGGAAAGCTAATGTCGGAGAAGTTTGAGATGTCAATGATGAGTGAACTCAAATTCTTTCTTGGGTTGCAAATCAAGCAAACTAAGGAAGGTACTTTTGTCTCTCAAATGAAATACACTAAGGACTTATTCAAGAAGTTCAATATGCAAGAGTGCAAAGGTATGTCTACACCCATGCCTACTAGTGGACATCTTGACTTGACCAAAGATGGTGAACCGGTTGATCAAAAGGTTTATCGCTCTATGATTGGTTCATTGTTATATCTATGTGCTTCACGTACCGATATCATGCTAAGTGTGTGCATGTGTGCACGATATCAAGCTGCTCCTAAAGAATGTCATCTTAAGGCCGTGAAAATGATAGTGAGATACTTAATCCATACACCAAATTTTGGCATTTGGTATCCTAAGAGGGCCTCTTTCGATCTTGTTGGCTACTTCGACTCGGACTATGCCGGAGACAAGGTTGATAGAAAGTCCACTTCGGGTACTTGTCAATTTCTTGGTAGATCTCTTGTGTCTTGGTCCTCCAAGAAACAGAACTCGGTATCCTTATCCACCGCCGAAGCGGAATACATTGCTGCTGGTTCATGTTGTGCTCAATTACTTTGGATGACCCAAACTCTTAAAGATTATGGGATATATGTGAAACATGTTCCATTGCTTTGTGACAATGAAAGTGCTATCAAAATTGGTCATAATCCCGTACAACATTCTCGAACTAAGCATATTGAAGTTCGTCATCATTTCATTCGAGATCATGTTGCCAAGGGTGACATTGATCTTAAGCATGTTCGCACCGAAAAGCAATTAGCGGATATATTCACTAAACCTCTTGATGAGAAAGTGTTTTGCAGGTTAAGAGGAGAATTGAACATCATTGATGCTCCAAACTTGGAGTAGAAGCTCCATTGGATACATGCAAGACATGAGCTTATGACTAATCCTTGATATTTCTCTTATGATGAAAATCTTATGTCTTGGATATATTTGTATCTTGCATGTTATATAACCCATGTAGGTACTTGGTTGAATCAAATTTCATGAGATTGTAATCTACTCACATCTTGAGTAATCTCTACATCACCAAGTCTCTAGACTATGGTGGTTGAGGACAAGGAAGCATGGAATCATTCAAACATATCCTTTGACAAACTCTATGTTGAGCTTCATGATTATCATTTTTGGATACACAAGTGCTACTCCTTGCAAGAACTAACCCATGTAGGTAGATGGCCTCAAATTCCAAGTGGTGCTCCCAACTCTTGATGAGCTACATCAACCTTGAGCAACCCACATAAGTTCAACTACATGGTCAACACCACCAACCAAGGTATGTTATTCCATCTTAGAGAAGCTTTACTCCGAGTCATGAGCTAAAGCAACTCGACAAGATGTGAATACATCAAGATGCTTAAACGAAAAATGGTAATCCCATTTTGAGCTTAAACGATGAGTATGACCTATGATCAAGTAATCTCACTTGACTTTGTCGCCGACCATCTCTAGATGAAGTTCTCTTGTGTTCTTCTCTGTGCTTTTGCATTTGTCTCATGCATATTTGTTTCCCCTTTCACAAAAAAACTTCATCTAGATTTCTTTCTTTCTTTTATGTTTGTTCTGCATTTTCTGCATCCAATTCATTGCATATCATTCAGTAAATTCCTTGCAAATCTTTATGAGATCCTACTAGTCTAGTGAGCTGAGGTGACAAGTGTTTTCTCTGCGATGAACTCGGTTTCACCGATTTGTTGTTTTCGGTCCAACCGAATCCTTTCGGTACAACCGAAGCATACCACTCGGTGCCACCAATTTCACAACAGGAAAAACAGCTTGCCACTTATTCTGTGTTTCTTCTAATCCAGCTCCACTCAATGAATCTTGTCCTCTACAAGCATCACATTTTTATAATGCTTTGTGCTGTGACTCAAGGATCAAACCCTTCTTGGAAATTGATGTCAAAGGGGGAGAGAGAGATCACATCAAAGCTTATCACTTAGAGAGATCACATCAGAGAGGGAGAGTATCACCTCCTCAGGGGGAGAAAGAGATCTCCAGGGGGAGAGAATACTCAAGTAGAAAGTATTTCTCAAGGATCCCAGATGCTTGGTGTTCAAGAGGAGAGATGCCCCATGTCTTATTGAGGGGAAAAGACATGTTCATATGTGCTTACTTGCATTAGCTTGCATTAGCTCTGTTCATTTATATCTTTCAGCTCTGATTTTCTGTTCCCTATCTTCTCCCAGTATCCCATGCTAGATTCAGGGGGAGCAAGACATCTAAGGGAAAGAAATCATTTAAATTCATTGCATATATTTACTCTTGGGGACATGTCTAATCCAATGTGGTACTTAGTACTCACTCTCTACATGTCATCCCAGTCTTGGTATTCTTGTGGTTTCTTCTGTTTGCTCTGGCTAGTAGATGTACCTGTGTTATCTAACCTTGTTTGTTCAGGTTCATTCCATCCTAAGCCAACTCAATACTACAAGGTAAGTATATGGATCACACTCATGTGTATGAGGAATTCTTGCTGATGTACATACTGTTTGCAAGAAGGACTCATAAGCATGAAGGTATTTTCTTTAACATTCTTTGCTCTGATGCATATGGTCAAGATACATGTAACACATTGCCTACTCTATCATGGTTAAGCTCTCAAATGCGTCTATGTTCTATATTCACATGATTGCATACATGCAGGGGGAGCCTATGCTTGTTACATGTCTTTCCAAAGCTTTACTTGTTATTCTCTATATCTTTATCTAAAGATTTGATGTATGTTGTCATCAATTACCAAAAAGGGGGAGATTGAAAGCACAAGTGCTCCCTTGGTGGTTTTGGTAATTAATGTCAACATATCTTTTGTTGGACTAACACTTTTACCTAGTACATTTCAGACAAGTTCAACAATGGAGTGGCATGGACTAAAAGATGTGGGAACTCCTTCAAGATGCTAAGGACAAAGGATTGGCTCAAGCTTCAAGCTCAAGACTATTCATTTTATATTTTAGTGATCCAAGATCACATTGAGTCTATAGGAAAAGCCAATACTATCAAGGAGGGATGAGTTGTTGCTTAATGAGCCTCTTTCTTTTATGTGCTTAGTGATATACTCCAAAACCCTCCACTACTTTCTCACATCCACATATGACCTAAACCTAAAGTCAAACTCGGCCATACCGATTCTTTCTATCCGGCGCCACCGAGTTCAAATGTCATAGCCACTGCCACAAACCCTAGGCAAATCGGTCTCACCGATAGGGATCTCGGTCTCACCGAGATGGGATTGCAATCTCTTTGTGTATGTCCATTACCAAAATCGGTCTCACCGAGTTTGTGTAATCGGTACTACCGAGATTACAATGCAAACTCTCTGGTTAACTTATTACCAAAATCGGTCCCACCGAGTTTGAGTAATCGGTCCCACCGAGTTTGCCTGACCAACTCTCTGGTTAGCTAATTACCAAAATCGGTCTCACCGAGTTTGTGTAATCGGTCTTACCGAGATTATGTTATGCCCTAACCCTAATCATATCGGTCCTACCGAGTTGCATATCGGTCCCACCGAAAATCCTAACGGTCACTAGGTTTACTAAACCGGTCCGACCGAGTTCATCAATTCGGTCCCACCGAGTTTGGTAAATTGTGTGTAACAGTTGGATTTTGTGTGGAGGCTATATATACCCCTCCACCTCCTCTTCATTCGTAGAGAGAGCCATCAGAACGAACCTACACTTCCAACTTACTATTTCTGAGAGATAACTACCTACTCATGTGTTGAGGCCAAGATATTCCATTCCTACCATATGAATCTTGATCTCTAGCCTTCCCCCAAGTTGCTTTCCACTCAAATCTTCTTTCCACCAGATCCAAATCCTATGAGAGAGAGTTGAGTGTTGGGGAGACTATCATTTGAAGCACAAGAGCAAGGAGTTCATCATCAATGTACCATTTGTTACTTCTTGGAGAGTGGTGTCTCCTAGATTGGCTAGGTGTCACTTGGGAGCCTCCGACAAGATTGTGGAGTTGAACCAAGGAGTTTGTAAGGGCAAGGAGATCGCCTACTTCGTGAAGATCTACCGCTAGTGAGGCAAGTCCTTCGTGGGCGACGGCCATGGTGGGATAGACAAGGTTGCTTCTTCATGGACCTTTCGTGGGTGGAGCCCTCCGTGGACTCGCGCAACCGTTACCCTTCGTGGGTTGAAGTCTCCATCAACGTGGATGTACGATAGCAGCACCTATCGGAACCACGCCAAAAACATCCGTGTCTCCAATTGCGTTTGAATCCTCCAAAACCCTTCCCTTTACATTCTTGCAAGTTGCATGCTTTACTTTCCGCTGCTCATATACTCTTTGCATGCTTGCTTGCTATATGTTGTGAATGTTAAACTTGTGAATAAACTCCACTTAAACTTAAAGAAGTTAAAAACTGCAACTTTGGTACTTAGTGTCTAATCACCCCCCTCTAGACACCTGTTCTCAAGGTCCTACACCCGGACCCATCGCAACCCGGCCGGCACGACCGCCGACGCTCTGGGCAATGAGCCCGCCCCAGAGACCCAGCACGGACCCGGCCAGCATGGCCGGCGTCTGGCTTCAGCCGACCCGGCCCCTCGGGGTCTAGCCGTCAATCGACTCGGCCCGCGCGCCATCGACGACGCCGACGCACGCCACCGCATCGATCAGCTCGCTCGCTCCCTGGAGGTGGAGGAGAGCGGCGCTATCGGGCCGGCGTGTTTCGACCCACGCATCCGGGAGGAGCCCTTCCCCAAGGGGTTCGTGCTTCCCCGTGACACCCCCAAGTACAACGGGACTGTGAAGCTAGAAGACCGGCTCACCGACTACACCACGGCCATTGGCATCACCGGTGCCAATCGTCGTCTTGTCGTGCGCTACACACCGCTCATGCTCCAAGGATCGGCTCGCACATGGTTGAACATCCTGTCGATGGGCAGCATCAATGCATGGGTCGATTTTGAGGAAGCGTTTGTCCTCAACTTCACGATGACGTACAAACGGCCCGGTCGCCCCAGCCAACTCGCCATGTGCGTGCAGGGACTGACGGAGACCGGCCGCGAGTACCTCGCACGCTGGACAGAGTTCCGGAACAGCTGCGAGGGCGTACATGAAGTCCAGGCGATCCAATACTTCGTCAGCGGGTGCCGAGACGGCACCCTCCTCAAGCACAAGCTTCTACGCTCCGAGCCGGCCACCATGGCCGCGCTCATGGTGACGGCGGACAAGTACGCCAACGCCGACTTCGCCATGAAGATCCAAGTGGTGCTGGATGAGGCCGGCAAGGCGAAGCTGGCCGGTGAGAGCAGCCGGCAGCAGCACCACAAGAACAACAAGCGCAAGGCCGAGCAGCCGGCGCAACGTCACGACAACCGGCTCGTCGCGGCTGCTGAGCCCGTGGAGGACCAGGCAGCGAAGCGCTGGTAGACTGGCAAGATGGCATGGCAACCCGCCATGAGCTTTGAAGAGATGCTCGACGCCCCATTCAAGCACCACAGCGGCGCAAGACCCTCCATGCACACGCTTCGACAGTGCGCCATCACCAAGCGCATCATGGGGGGCGACGTTTCGCCTCCTCCGGCTCCGGCTCCGGCTCCGGGCGCGGGGCAGCCACCTCCGCCTCCACCGCCGCCTCCCGCCGGCGGCGTGATGCGGAACAACACCTACCCGACCAGAACGCGGCCTACGTCGTCTTCACTAGCCTCGGCGACGACAAGCGCAGCGAGCGCCTCCTCCGGCAGGAGGTGAACACCGTCGTCCTGGCCAAGACGGATTTCATGCATTGGTCGGATCGCCCGATCACGTGGACCTGGGAGGATCACCCGGCAGTCATGCCGAGTCCGGGTGGATACGCCCTCGTCCTCAACCCTACCACCGTCGCGCGGCGCACCTGCAAGTTCTCCCGAGTCCTCATCGACGGCGGCAGCAGCATCAACATCCTCTACCGCGACACGATAACCAAGCTCGGCCTCAAGGCCGAGGACCTGGAGCCAACCCGGACCGTCTTCCACGACATCGTACCCGGCCTCTCCTGTTCACCCATTGGCCGGGTCCGGCTCAACGTCCTGTTCGGCGATAGCAGCCACTTCCGACGTGAACCAATCTGGTTCAAGGTGGTGGACCTGTCCAGTGCGTATCATGCGCTGCTGGGCCGACCCGCGCTCACCAAATTCATGGCGGTTCCCCACTACGCGTACCTGAAGATGAAGATGCCGGGTCCCAAGGGCCTCATTACCATCACCAGCGACTACCGCAAGTCTTTGGAGTGCGCCTGAGACAGCGCCAAGCTGGCCGAGTCATTGGTCATTGCCGAGGAGCTGCACCAGCTCGACCGGATCGTCGCCCTAGCCGGCGAAGCTTCCGACGCGTCAATCCCGACGCTGGACCCGGCCGATGAGGCCGCCTTCAAGCCCTCCATGGAAACCAAGAAAGTGAAGCTGAACCCGGAAGACTCCAGCTGCAGCAAGTACGTTGTCGTAGGCGCCCGCCTCGACAGCAAATAGGAAGGCAAGCTCGTTGACTTCCTCCGTGAGAATCGGGATATCTTTGCATGGACCCCCAAAGACATGCCGGGTATCCTGAGGAAGTATGCCGAGAAAAAACTCCACGTCCTCAAGGATGCCAAGCCTGTCTGTCAACCCGTCTGTCGGTTTTCCGAAGAGAAGAGAAGAACCATTGGTGAAGAGGTCGCCAAGCTTTTGGCGGCCGGCTTCATAATGGAAGTGTTTCACCCTGTGTGGCTGGCCAACCCAGTCCTCGTCCTAAAGAAGAACAAGACCTGGCGCATGTGTATCGACTACACCAGCCTCAACAAGGCCTGTCCCAAGGATCCGTTCGCACTCCCGCGGATCGACCAAGTCATCGACTCGACCGCCGGGTGCGAGCTGCTGTCCTTCCTGGACGCCTACTCCGGCTATCACCAGATCAAGCTGGACCCGGACGATGCTCTGAAGACATCCTTCATCACGCCCTTCAGGGTGTACTGCTACATCACCATGTCGTTCGGGTTGAAGTACGTCGACGCCACCTTCCAACGCTGCATGCAGAAATGCCTGCTACCGCAACTCGGCAAGAACATCCACATGTACGTGGACGATATCGTGGTGAAGACCAAGCAGCACCTCATGCTCCTCGACAATCTGAAGGAAACATTCGCCAACCTTCGCGAATACAAGGTCAAGCTCAACCCGGAAAAATGCGTCTTCGGCGTCCCAGCCAGAAAGCTGCTCGGCTTCCTCATCTCGGAACGCGGCATCGAGGCGAACCCGGAGAAGATCAAGGCCATCGAGCGCATGCGCAAGCCAACCGGCTGCGCGATGTACAAAAGTTCACAGGCTGCCTGGCTTCGGTCAGCCGGTTTCTAAGCTGGCTGGGCGAGAAGGCACTGCCCCTGTACCAGTTAATGAAGAAAACAAGCCCGTTCGAGTGGAACGGCAAGGCGGACGAAGCCTTCCAAGACCTCAAGCGCATGCTCTCCACCGCACCTGTCCTGGCCGCCCCGACCGACAAGGAGCCGTTGTTGCTCTACATAGCCGCGACCTCGCGGGCGGTCAGCATGGTGCTGGTGGTCGAGCGACCGGAGAAGGGCAAGATCCAGGCCGTCCAGCGACCGGTCTAGCTACTACCTGAGCGAAGTGCTCACCACCTCGAAGCAGAACTACCCGCACTACCAGAAGATGTGTTACGGCGTGTACCTCACTGCCAAGAAGCTGAAGCAGTACTTCCAAGAGCACGCCGTCACCGTCATCAGCACAGAGCTGATCGGAGAAATCATTGGGTGCTGGGATGCCTCTGGCCGGGTCGCCAAATGGGCGATCCAGCTAGCCGGCCACACCATCCTCTACGAGCCCCGCACCACGATCAAGCCTCAGGCCCTGGCCGATTTCCTCGTCGACTGGACCGAGACCCAGTACCTGCCGCCGCCTCCCGACTCGATGCATTGGCGCATAAACTTCGACGGATCCAAGATGCGACTCGGCTTAGGGGCCGACATCGTACTGTCATCTCCGAAGGGCGGCCGACTCCGCTACGCACTCTAGATCCACTTCGCCGCCTCCAACAACGTCGCCAAATATGAAGCCCTTGTGCACGGCCTCCGGCTCGCCAAGGAACTCGGCATCCGGCGCATCCTGTGCTACGGTGACTCGGACTTGGTGGTGCAATAGTGCTCCGGCCAGTGGGACGCCCACGACTCCAACATGGCAAGCTACCGCTTCATCATCCAAAAGCTGTCCGGATCCTTTGATGGCTGCGAGTTCCTCCATGTCCCGCGCGCGGAGAATGAGGCAGCTGACATGCTTGCCAAAATCGCCTCGTCACGTCAAGCCATCCCGTCCGACGTCTTCCTTGAGCACGTGCGCAAGCCGTCCGTCAAGCCGTCGCCGGACTCCGAGTCCATCCACGTCCCAGAAGACCCGGCCGTCGCCGTCACCAACACGGGGACTCCTGAACCCGGCCCGGGGGCTGCTGAACCTGGCCCGGGGGCTGCTCAGCTCAACCCGGCCACCATCACCCCGGACCCGGCCGTCGCCATCGCCAACCCGAGGCTGCTCAACCCGACCCAGGAGCCACCGACTCGGAACCCACCCACGTTGCCGTCTTCACTGCCGTCACGGCCCTGTCTTGGGCCCTACCGATATCAGAATGGCTAGAGAATGGGGTTCTCCCCATGGACGAGACCGAGGCTCGGCAAGTTCAACGCTGGGCGTCCGCCTACAACATCATCAACAACGAGCTCGTCAAGCGAAGCTCTAGCGGTGTGTTCCAGCGCTGCGTCGAGCAGGACCGTGACATCGACATCCTCCTCGACATTCACCAGGGCGAGTGCGGGCACCACACTGCATCTCGATCCCTCATGGCCAAGGCATCCCGCCACGGATTCTACTGGCCAACGGCCCTCGAAGACGCCGAGTCGCTCGTCCTCAAGTGCGAAGGATGCCATCACTTTAGAAAACACAGCCACCAGCCGGCGTCAGCACTCCGCACGATCACCTGGCCCTTCGCGGTGTGGGGACTCGACATGGTGGGACCCTTCAAAACCGCTCGAGGCGGAATGACGCACTTGCTGGTGGAAGTGGACAAGTTCACCAAATGGATCGAGGCAAGACCAATCAAGAAACTGGACAGGCCAACAGCCGTCCGGTTCATCAAGGACATAGCGGTGCGCTACGGATGCCAAACAACATCATCACCGACAACGGCATCAACTTCGCCAAGGGCGCGCTCGAGCAATACTGCTCCGTCTCCGGCATCCGCCTCGACCTGGCCTCCGTGGCACACCCGCAGTCCAACAGGCAGGTCGAGCGGGCCAACGGACTCATCCTGTCCGGCATCAAGCTGTGACTCGTCGAGCCACTCGTCCGCTCACCCGGCAGTTGGTTCGACGAGTTTCCCGTCGTTCTCTGGAGTCTGCGCACAACACCAAACCGGTCGACCGGGTTCACCCCGTTCTTCCTCATCTACTGATCCAAAGTCATCATCCCGACCGACGTCGAGTTCGACTCGCCGCGCGTCATGATGTACACCGAAGCAGAAGCAAGAGAAGCATGCGAAGACATCGTCGACCTGCTCGAAGAGGCGCGCCTTCTGGCACTTAGCTGCTCGACTATCTACCAGCAAGGCCTGAGGAACTACCACAACAGGAAGATCAAGCCTCTTGCATTCCGTGAAGGCGATCTCGTCCTCTAACTCGTCCAAGAGCAGGCAGGCCAACACAAGCTGTCCTCCCCATGGGAAGGCCCGTTCATCGTGAGTAGGACTTTGCGCGACCGCAACGCCTACAACCTCATCGACGCACGCAAATCGAAGAAGCACAAGAGGGACACCGCTAGCGAAGAAACGACCCGGCCGTGGAATGCGGAACTCCTCCGTCCATTTTACAGTTAGCCGCACGAATGTATGTATCAACGCCTTTTGTAAGCATATAAAACTACGGGGTCCCCGAACGAGACTCGGGGCTGCCTTTTGCCGACCAATTCATTGCGTCCATATTTCACATCACTTTACTACGGAACCCAGCCGCCGGCTCGATTAGCTCGACCCGGGGGCTCGGGGGCTAGCCGGCTTGATCATCACCCTGTCGCTTTACTTGGTGATTCCTGATAAAGTTAGGATGCTGCGGTCCCCCACTTCGCCCTAAAACCGTAGATCTAGCTCTGGCTGACGGCGGGCAAGCACAACGGGCTAAAGCTCCCCTACGATTCATACACTAAGTCAAAGCCGCCCGGTCGACCAACCCGGCCCGACGCTCGTCAACTAAGTTAGCCGCAAGACCGGCTGCTCACCAACCGGCCAAGCCGGATTGCCGCCAGCTGGCCCAGTGGTTGTTTCGCTCGCGCTCAACGCTTCTAAGGACCCAACTCCTGCGGCTGCCTCTCGAAGAGCCAAACTCCTTGTCACGGACCGGAGCCTCGGCCGTCTGACTCGCGGGGGGAAGTTTCAGAGAGGAGCAACGCACGAAATAAGTTCGAAAAAAGCAGAAGGCAAAAAGCAAATAAACACTCACAACATTTACACATAAATGTTTCAAGCAAAGGCCCACGGCCCGAGTTCATTACACCCTGAAAACCCCCAGTGGGAGGGTGGACCTGCTACTTAACAGAATTGTCTACAAAGATTCTCAGGCATTCCCAGCGCCGCGTCGCGACGTCGACGGCTCCCCCCGGCCGGCCTCCGGGTCCAGCGAAGCACCGGTGTCCTCTTCGGCTTCCGCGTCGCTGTAGACGCCCGTCTCCTCCGAGCTGCCCTCTGGGTCGCAAAGAAGCAAGCCGTAGTCGTCGCCATCCATGACCGCGCCGTCTTCCGTCTGCTCTGGATGGAACTCGTCATGGAAGGCGAACTCGGCAATATAGCTAGCCCGGGAGGCGATCCGGCCGGACTACTCCTGCAGCAACTGCTCCGAGCCTGCACGCTGACCCATCAGCGCATCCAGCTGAAGATCCGAATGCCAAGATAGTGCGATCCGGAGCGCCATCTCAGCATTGGCCCGGGCGGCGGAAACGCGCCAGTCGCTAAGGCGATCCGGGCCCATCTCCAACCAGTGCGCGAGGCGCGAGAAGCTGTGCGGATGGACGGAGTCCAGCCACAAGGCCGCCGTCATCGCAGTGCTGGCTCAAGACAACCGCTCCATCTGCGTCCCCAAGACCCGCAGCCGGGCCTCAGCAGCGGCAATGATCTCCGGGAAAGTCCAGGCCGTCAGTGGGTCCGTCCCGGACCCAACAACGCCGGTCGGGTAGCGCTGATAGCGGACGGCTTCCTCCGCCAGCCGCCGCGTCTCCGGAAAGGCCCTGGAGCCAAAGAAGAAGCAAGTCAGAAGAGCAACAAAAAAGAAAGGGCCGGGTCCCGACCCGGCAAACAACGAAGAAGCAACACTTACTGGAGAAAGACTCTTCCAGGTGCTACGCCTCGAGCAACGTACCATGTTGCTCCCGCTCCAAGACACGGTCCGCTCCCCGAGCGCCTTCTCCAGGTCGGCCGCCTTAGCAAGGGCTACCTTCAGCTCGGCATCCTTGTCTTCAGCCGCCTTCTCGGCCGCCTCACGGTGGCGAGCCTCGGCCTAGCGGTCCTCCTCAGCCATGGTGGCCTGCTCATGTAGAAGCTCAACCTCGGCCTGGAGCCGGCCCTTGTCGTCGACCAGCTGGCCGCGCTGCTGGTCTGCCTCGACCAGGGCCTGCTGCGTCTCCACCACCTTGGCGGCCTCCACCTTAAGAAGCTCCACCTCGGCCTCGAGGCGGCTCTTGTGACCCGCCAGCTGCTCGTGCAGCCGGTTGGCCTCGTCAAGAGACCGCCGGGACGCGGCCACCTCCGCCTTCGCCTGCGCCGCCTCGACGCCGAGACGGCCAGAATCAGCAACTAGCCGGTCATAGTGATGACCAGCCCAGAACATCCGGGTCCGCCAAGACATCACCTCAGCTGCGAAGAAAAAAGAACTCAGCAGAAAGAAAGAAAAAGGCAAGACCTAAGATTTGGCCCAACTGTTACATAGTTGGGCCGAATCTCGGGGGCTACACCTAGTGGGTGCACTAGCACGCCCCCACTAGAAGAAAAAAAACACAACAAAGTACCTGCGGCGATGCGAAGCTCCTCCTCCTTGGCGGCAAGCTGCTCCTTGAGCTCCCGATGCTTGCCCAGGAGCCGGTTGAAGGCGGCAACCCGGAAGGCGTCAAGGTGATGAAAAAGAAGACCAAAGTCAACACAAGGCCAACGCTCCTAAGTTTCGACCCAACTACTACATAGTTGGCCTGAACCTCGGGGGCTACACCCAGTGGGTGCACTGGCGCACCCCCACAAAGATGAAATCACAAGAAAGCAAGAAGGAAAGAAGAACTTACCAAGACGGTGCGCTCCAAGTCGCGCGTCCGCTCCACCTCGGCCTGGGCAAAGGCCTGAAGCCGCTCCGTCCGACCTCGAAGGCGGCGGCTAACGGCGTCCAACGCCGCCTCCTCCTGGGTCTGGGGCCCAAAGACGGTCGCGTCCCTGCTTCGTGTGGGCGGCGGCATGGCGGCTCGGCGCGCTCCCGGACGGAGCACCAAGGCACGCCCACCACTGGCCGCTTGCGATGCGGCCAGCACCTCCTCCGATGCCCCTCCCGGCGTCGTCACCTCCCCGGACGCCGGGACGCCCTGCGTCGCCACCTCAGGCACCGCCGCCCGCCATGCCTCCTCCACAACCAGCGGTGCTTCCGGCACCACAACCTGCGGTGCCTCCTCCAAAGCGACGCCGTCTCCACCGCCATCGGTCCCCGCGCGCTCGACCACGTCGGCCCACGGCGGGGTTCCGTCCCCCACCTCCACGACCTCCCGGTCGAGGACCACCACCTTAGCTCGGCCTCCGCGGCCGCGCTCCCTCACCGTCGACGGCTCAAAAATCGTCGCCGCCACCACTGTGCCCTCCGGCATCTCGCGCCAGGCCGGCTCCGCGCCGCCTCGCGCCCATGCTGCCGCCGCGTCGGTCCAAGCCCAGACCGACGCCACCTCCAACTCCGCCTCGGCCCGGTTCCTGTCCCGCCAGGCCAAGGCCTCCGCGTCATCCGGGTCCAGGCCGAGGGTCCGAGTCGCCCCGTCCCTCCTTGCCGGCCATGCCTGCAAGGTCGGACCGGCTCCTACAGAATGCGGCCCCCTCGGCGACCGCGGCCTCCGCCGCCGCCCTCGCCAGCACGATCGGTGACCTGAAGAAAAAGAAGAATGAGCAAACGCAAGACAAGGCCGGCCCAAGAAATCAGGGCGCAAGAAAGAAATAAGACTTACCCTGACAAGACTGGGACCGGGGTCGGCTTCCCGTGCCTCTTCTTGGCCGGCCTCCTAGGCTCGGCCGGATCCGTCCTGCGCTTCGAGGCCTGGGGTCGCAGCGCGACGCTGTCCTTCCCGTGCGGGCGGCTCGGCACTGCCCCATGCGAGGGCCCGGCTCCTCCCGCCTCGCCGCCTCCCCCGCCCAACGCCGCTACATACGTAACTGGCGTCAGCGTCGCCAATGCCGCAACACGCCCAAACGATCCAAGACAAATGAAGAAGAGAAAGACTCGAAGCTTACCCGCGCGACGCGCAACGCTGGCGTCGAACTCGGCTACCTCGTCGCCGCCGTGAGCCGCGGGCTCCTCTGGTGCCACCGGCGCCACCTACAACGGAGGCCGGGTGTAAGGGTGCCGGCTCGCATTCAGAAGAATCTCCCGCGACGCGTCGGGATGAATGAGAATATGCACGGCGGAAATGTAGCAAGACCAGATGCTCACCTGCGGCGCCGGGTTCACCTGGCTATACAGAGCCTTGCCGAATCGCCAGTCCTCTCCAAAGTTGGCCTTGGAGATGTCGTTCACGCCTCGCGTGACCTGCTCCGTAGACAGCCGCGTGGATCCCATTCGGTTGGGATCCTGAAACTCGATCATCTCGCCGATGAGGCAGGAGCGCCTCTGAAGCGGGAGAACCCGACGGGTGATGAACACGGCAAGGAGGTCAGTGCCAGTGAGCCCCTCCTGCGTTCTCATCACCATGACCCGCTCGCAGAGGTTGACAATCTCCTGCGACGGGCGCTGGAGCGAGTAGCCCCAGTTCGTTTTCGCCCGCGGCAACGCGACGACAAAGGGGGGAAGGTTGATGTGGTCCGCGCCATGGTTGTGGATGTAGAAGAAGGAGTTCTTCCACTTCTTGGCAGAATCCTCGAGCAGGATCTTGGGGAAGTCCGCCCGACCGCTTCGAGATGACGGCTGCCCCGCAGTTGGCGAACTCTCCGCCCGACGGGCCCTACTGCTTCAAGGAGAAGAAATGCGCCCAGAGATCAATGGTGGGCTCGACCCCCAGGTACCCTTCGCACCGGGTCACGAAGCCGGAGAGCTGGACGATGGCGCCACCGCCAAGATGGTGCGGCTGGAGCCCGGAGAACTCCAAGAACCCGCGGAAGAAAGTGCTCGCCGACAACCCGAAGCCGCGCTCAAAATGCGTGAGGAAGACGACACGCTCCTGCCCCTCGGGCCGGGGCCTCTGCTCGCCATGCGGCAGACGGACGCCGATGTCCATCTCCCGCGGCAAGCGCCGCGAGGACCGAAGGTAGGTGATGTCGTCGGGGGTGACGGTCGAGCCCATCCAGGATCCCGACGGCAACGACATCACCCAGAAGTAGAAGAGGAACAAGGACGACGGAGAATGTCTCTGCTCAAGACCACGGGCGCAGCTGTGCGTCGGTGGCAAGAAGCAGAGTGAGAGCAGAGGGACAGGAGGGCACGAGCGAGAATAATGTCCTCTGCCCCCTTGCCCCCCTCAATTTATAACCCCCAGTTCAAACGTGGGGGAGTGGGATCGTCTGCACGCGCTCGTTCCACTACCCCGCAATAAGTGCGCACGTACATGCACACTAACTCCACGAGGAAGTGCAACCGGCCCCCAGATGCCGCAAAAATTCCGCGCGCGTGGCCAAGGGCGCGCGGCGGCGGGCGCCGGCCCGTCGCCCAGTCCCATAACGCGCGTGGCCTGTCAGGCCCCTCCGACTTCCGGGCACCACGTGGCGCCTGCGCGAAGCCTGAGGGATCGCCTCAAGATTCGATGGACTCCTCGGTTCCCGCCACAGCCGGGATGCCACGATCTAGTTTTCGAGAAAACCGACACACAGTGGGTGTTGCCGGACCCGGCGTTCGCAGATTCTGCCTTGCTCAAGGGAGAAGCTGCGAAGGCCCACTCATCCGAAGACGACGGACCTTCACAGCTTCGGGGACTACTGTCGGGGGGATGAACCCCAGGCAGGCAACGGAACCCGAATCTATTTCAAAAACAGCGGGGCCCGCATCGACCTACAAACCGGCGTGTGCCAGGCCGGGTCACTCGACCCGGCAAGGCGCGCAACCCGGCCAAGACCCTCGACTCGGCAAGGTACGTCGACCCGGCCCCAGCGGCTGGCTCAAGGCAACTCAGCCCGGCGCAACCTTGGCTTCCCCAGCAAGCCAACCCACCCGTGGTGTCCACAGCAACCCAGCCACGTGTCAGCTCCCGTCCCATCCAGTCCGTACGATGGGACGAGACCTCAATCACTGATGACAAAGGCTACAGTTCCCCCGCCCATGCCCGTGGTCAGCCAGAGCGTGGCAACAGTGCCCCTTACCCACCCGCTGACCAGGGCTGGCACGACAACAATGTTCCCGCCCTCACCGCTGGCGACAGCAAGCGACGGCTTGACGGAGAACACTGTGCATGGCTCGACTCGGCCACGCCATGACAATCGACAAGACGGTGCACAGTCCCCCTAGGCATGCGAGGCCCGCACCTAGGGGAACCCGGTGAACCACAAGCTCCCAAGCGGGACCCATCCCGGCACCCAAACGCCGACAATATGGACCCACCGACTCGGCATATTACCATTGTAACCTTGGGTAGGTTGATCTATAAAACCCCCCAGGAGTCCATGCCCACAGGGGCATGATATGTGAGATCCCTGGCATGCAAAGTCGCTCGAGATAAAGCAAGCAAGATAGGACTAGCCACTATCTAGCAATACCATAGAGAAGGAGCAGCCCGAGCCTCGGCCAACCTCCTCCCTCCTCCATACAGCTCCAGGAGCGACATTGTACTATCGACCATCCAACTAAACTCGGCAGGACTAGGGGTGTTATCTCTCCGGAGAGCCTCGAACCTGGGTATGTCCGGCATCCCGCGCCCACGCATATCAACCTCGCCTCTGAAGCCCACCAGCACCCTCGAGCCTCCTCCTCTCTTTAGCCATCCCTTGGCATCTGCCGTGCGCCCACCATGACAGTAGCTTAGAAGCAAGGCGAGGCTTCATACGCCCCTAGTTTCATACGGGAACGCAGGACAGGGGATGAAAACTTATCTGGATTTGCGGTCCCCTCCGGCAACGTTGGCTTGCCGGGGTCGGACCCTCGTGTCTTCAGCCCCCCCGACAACCTTAGCTTGTCGGGGTCGGAGCACCAACTTGTCCTCTTCTTCTCCATATGGCTGAGCGGATATGCTTAGGTATCTTGCGAACCAAAAAAGGACGGAGAGGAACAAAGAGACGCAAACTCGACCTCTAAGCTAGGGGTTAGTCGTCGCTAAGCACTATCAACCATAACCGAGGAGGAGACTCAACCTAGCATGCATGCTATAACTTAGGGCGCCAGCGCTTCGTTTATTTATGCTCAGGGTCTGCGCCTGGCTTTGTACAAAGGGTTACATGCCTTGCCGGCAAGGCTTGTACAAAAGGTGGCTTGCCGGGGGGGGGGGCGGTAGCCGCACCTTATGGGTAAAACTTACGAATATGCTCGATGTTCCAGGAGTTGTTCACTGGAATGGCATCTTCGGTCTCTAGGCAGACTGTGCCGGGCCTGGTGACTCGTGTTACCCGATAAGGGCCTTCCCACTTTGGCGTCAACTTGTTGGAATTCGTGGCCGACTGAATGTGCCAAATAACAAGATCTCCTTCCTCAAATCTTCGAGCATGAACCTTGCAGCTATGGTAGCGGCGCAAGGCTTGCTGGCAGCGTGCTGCTCTCACAGCCGCCCGAAGACGATCTTCCTCAAGGAGCGTCGCGTCATCTTGCCGCAATTGCTCTTGCTCAAGCTCATCATAAGCGAGCACTCGAGGTGACCCGTGCATGAGTTCCATGGGGAGAACTGCCTCTGCCCCATAGACCAGGGCAAAGGGTGTCTGGCCGGTGGCTTGATTTGGCGTCATTCTGATCGACCAAAGAACCTCCGGCAACTCCTCAATCCAGCGCCTACCACTCTTGTGCAGCTTGTCAAAAGTCTTCGTTCTTAAGCCTCGCAAAACTTCAGCATTGGCTCTCTTTGCTTGGCCGTTGCTTCGTGTGTGTGCCACGGAAGCAAAACAGACCTTGCTGCCGAGATCCTGAATGTACTGCATGAAGGCGTGGCTTGTGAACTGGGTGTCTTTGTCCGTGATTACCCTGTTGGGTACACCAAAACGGCAGACTAGACCGTTGAAGAACTTGATGGCTGATTGCACTGTCACCTTCCTCATTGCTTCTACCTCAGGCCACTTTGTGAACTTGTCGATTGCAATGTACAAGTACTCAAAGCCCCCGACGACACGGGGGAAGGGGCCCAATATGTCGAGCCCCCAGACCGAGAATGGCCAGGAGAGAGGGATGGTTTGAAGGGCTTGAGCTGGTTGATGAAGCTTCTTCGAATGGAACTGGCACGCTTCACACTTGGTTACTAGTGCCATTGCATCCTAGAGGGCAGTGAGCCAAAATAAACCCTGCCAGAAAGCCTTGCCGGCAAGGGCCCTCGACCCTTTGTGGGAGCCACATATGCCCCATGTATCTTTGTCAACAACTCCAGTCCTTCCACCCGGGGTATGCATTTTAGCTTGACGCTGTTCTGTACAGAACATCATCAATGAACTGATACCGGGCAGACCGACGGGCCACTTTCTCCGCTTCTTCCTGTTCCTTAGGAAGTTCCCCTGTCTAGAGGAATTAGATGGTATGTTGTGCCCATGCCGGAGCCTGAGGCTCGACGGCAAGGACCAAAGGCATCCCCTCTGTCATGGGGGCTGCCGTCGCCACGGCCAGGGCTTGATGCCCTGCCGCAGTCGGTGGCCCCACGGCAGGCTCAGTGTAACGCCCCGGATACAACTTTCCATATTCGTAACTCCAACTCTTGCCTTTTCCGGAGATGCGATATGATATTTCCTTCTTGGTTGGGTTTTTGTCTTTTGTTTTGCATTTTGTTCATGTCATGCATCTCATCTCATGGCATCATGTGCATTGCATCTGCATGTTTTCATAAAACATGCACCCGTTCGTAGTTGTCGCGTCCCCCCTTGCCTTCGTTGACCGTTCTGAGACCAATCGGGTTTTCGCTTCCCTCTTGACCGTGACCACCTAACTTCTCTTGCCAGCTCGCAGCCCCCTCGCGCGCGCGTCCGAAACTGCCCCGAACCCGAACCGGGCTAGTCATTACCGTTGGTTCTGGATCATCCCCAATCATCTCTAAAACATCTCTTCTTTATTGAACTCCCTAGCCTATTTATTCTCGTCCGTCGGTTTTCGATCGGAAGGTCCAAACTCTCCCCTTCCCTATATATAGTCCACCCACATGCCTATTTGGACAAACCCTAGACCAACACCCTAAAATTCCTCCTAGCCGCCGCCACCCCTGTCCATTCTCTCCTCCTTCCTCGGGATCTCACCCGCCTACCCATCCACCAGCCGCCACTCTCTCCATCGGGATCCCTCCCGATCCACCACCTCCCCTCGTTTTCAGCCTAGAGCCAACCAGCAGCTCCTTCTCGTCCCCGTGGAGCAGCGAGCAGTGCCTGACCCCGCCTTGTCTCTGCGCCGTCCTCCTCGTGCCCTACTATCGCTGCTCCCGTGCGCTTCCAGGATCCCCTTTACCTCTTCCTGAGCTCCTCCTGTAGCTCCCCATCACCCTTGACCCCGCCTCGTCGTCTGGCTGACACCGGCGACCGGAACCTCGCCGGAGATGAGTGCCTCGACAACCCCGCTCCTTTTCCCCCTCCTGCTTCTCTACCTCTCTTTCTCATGATCTCCCTCTCACTCTCTCTGTTTTCGCTCACAGGAGACCACCATGGCTGCTGCATCAAGCTCTGCCGCCGTCGTTTCGTGCCGGGAATGGATGGATCCATGCTCCCCGCGCCCAGATCTGCCACTGCCGTGTCATTCCGGCGCCCCGCCGCATCTCCACCGCCCTCACCTCCCCGTGCTTGCACCGCCAGGCCTCATCGTCGCCGGCGAGCCCCACCACCGGAGGTGCGCCCGCTCCTCTGCTTCGGGTCCCGGCGTCCCCAGTTCGCCAGCAGCGCCGTCGGAACCCTGCCCCACGCCAAGCTGCCGTCGTTGCCTCTGATCCCCGCCTATGCTTCGCGCTGCATCGAGCAACAGCTCGGGAACGAGCACTCGACCCTGTGCGTTGACCACGCACGCGTGGACCATGAGGCCTCGATCGCCTCCAGCCAAGCCTCCAAGGCCCAACCCAAGCCAGCCGGCCTGCATCCTCTTCCACCGACTGGGCCGAGCCCATGGGTGAGCTCCCCACAACCCCTCCTCTCTGTTCAGCCCAGCATGCACCAGTTTCAGCCCGTGGATGTTTTTTCCCCCTGGACGAATTTGCTAAATATCATGTGCATGCATAATTACAGAAAAATGCCATCATATTAAAGTGTTAATAAGTAATTACCCATGCATCCAAATTAAACATGTCATATATGTAAAATGATTAGAATTTCTAGTTTCACAATATGCTGCTTTCATCCATGTTTAAAAATGTTTAAACTTGCTGTTTATTTAATTTTGCATAAACGCCATGTTAAAATGATTTATTTCATAACTAAATAACCGTTGCTCGGTTTTTAATAAACTTTATATGTAAATGGGGTAGAAACATGCCTAGTTTAACATGGTGCACTCACCTTGCATGTTTAACAAATCTAAAATATGGTTTAGGTCAGAACAGTACCAAATTCATAATTTGCATATGGGGAACTTCCGGAGTTGTTGTTTGTTATTTCCGGCCTTATTTAAATTGCCTAGATAGGTAGTTTTATTATGCTTCACCCCTTGCCATGGTTAACAACATTTAACATTGTTGTGTACCTAAACAAGAGCGAACTAAATAACTCGGATGTGGTGTTTTGTCAATATGCAACTTGTTGCATATTGAGCTCCACTTAACTTGTAGTATTGTTTGTTGCACTTTGCCATGCCATGCTATTTAAACCGGACATGCATCATACTTGGTTGCGCATCATGCCATGTTTATGTGATGGTTGTTTACTATGTTGTTTGCTTCTTTCCAGTGTTGCTTCTTAGTCCCGGTAACGTTGCAATTGAGGGGACTCGTTCGACTACGTCCGTTTGTCTTCTTCATGGACTCGTTCTTCTTCCTTGCGGGATTTCAGGCAAGATGACCGCTACCCTGGATCTCACTACTATCATTGCTATGCTAGTTGCTTCGTTCTATCGCTATGCTGTGCTACCTATCACTTGCTCTTCAAGCCTCCCAAATTGCCATGTCAGCCTCTAACCTTTTTCACCCTTCCTAGCAAACCTTTGCTTGGCTATGTTATCGCTTTGCTCAGCCCCTTTTATAGCATTGTTAGTTGCAGGTGAAGTTGAAGATTGCTCCATGATGGACAGGATTATGTTGGGATATCACAATATCTCTTATTTAATTAATGCATCTATATACTTGGTAAAGGGTGGAAGGCACGGCCTTATGCCTGGTGTTTTGTTCCACTCTTACCGCCGTAGTTTCCGTCATATCGGTATTATGTTCCCGGATTTTGCGTCCCTAACGCGGTTGGGTGATTTATGGGACCCCCTTGACAGTTCGCCTTGAATAAAACTCCTCCAACAAGGTCCAACATTGGTTTTACCATTTTCCTACCACCTATTACCTTTCCCTTGGGAGTAATTAACCCGAGGGTCATCTTTATTTTGGCCCCCCCCCGGGCCAATGCTTGTCTAAGTGTTGGTCCAAACCGAGCGATGTCCGGCGCCCCCTGGGCAACCAGGGTCTATGCCAACCCGACGTCTTGCTCATCTGGTGTGCCATGAGAACGAGATATGTGCAGCTCCTATCGGGATTTGTCGGCACAGCGGGCGGCTTTGCTGGTCTTGTTTTACCATTGTTGAAATGTCTTGTAAACCAGGATTCCGAGACTGATCGGGTCTTCCTGGGAGAAGGAATATCCTTTGTTGACTGTGAGAGCTTGTGATGGGCTAAGTTGGGACACCCCTGCAGGGTTTAAACTTTTGAATGCCGTGCCCGTGGTTATGTGGCAGATGGGAATTTGCTAATATCCGGTTGTAGAGAACTTGACACTTGACTTAATTAAAACGCATCAACCGCGTGTGTAGCCGTGATGGTCTCTTTTCGGCACAGTCCGGGAAGTGAACACGGTTTTGGGTTATGTTTGATGTAAGTGGGAGTTCAGGATCACTTCTTAATCATTGCTAGCTTCACGACCATCCCGTTTGCTCTCTTCTCACTCTTATTTGCGTATGCTTGCTTGGGGGAAGATGGTGTGATACAGATCTGAAGATCCCCGTCTCCTCAAATAGACGGCTCACCTATGGGATTAGGGTGGTAAATGCAAAAATGCCCCGACCCCTCGTCTTCGATCGACACGTGGAGGTAGCCATTATTGAAGCACAGAAGCCGACGAGTACAACCTTACTGGGAGGCCGGACACTATTCGCTACGACGGGTACACCGGATTTGGAGAAGAACCCGCATTGCAATGACGAAGACAATTTGCATGCCGAACTCATCGTCATTGAAGCCTGGTTCGGGGGCTACTGAGGGAGTTCTGGATGAGGGGGTATCCGGACAGCCGAACTATGTACTTTGGCCGGACTATTGGACTATGAAGATACAAGATAGAAGACTTTGTCCCGTGTTCGGATGGGACTCTCCTTGGCGTGGAAGGCAAGCTTGGCGATTCGGATGTAGATCTCCTTCTCTGTAACCAACTCTGTGTAACCCTAGCCCCCTCCTGTGTCTATATAAACTGAAGGGTTTAGTCCGTAGGACACAACAACAATCATACCATAGGCTAGCTTCTAGGGTTTAGCCTCTCTGATCTCGTGGTAGATCAACTCTTGTAATACTCATATCATCAAGATCAATCAAGCAGGAAGTAAGGTATTACCTCCATCGAGAGGGCCCGAACTTGGGTAAACATTGTGTCCCCAAGCTCCTGTTACCATTAGTCTTAGACACATAGTTCAGGACCCCCTACCCGAGATCCGCCGGTTTTGACACCGACACTCACCTCATCCACGTAGGCCTCCATCAATGGGCTCTGATAATGCTTATTGACTTGTCTGACGATGAGCTGTGAATCACCTCTGACAATGAGCTTTCTGACTACGAGGTCTGCCACGATCCTAAGACCGGCAAGCAATCCCTTGTACTCAGTAGTGTTGTTTGTCGACATCTCCCTAGGAAAGTGCATATGTATGACATACTTGAGGTGCTCTTTGGTGGGCGCGACAAGCAGCACACCAGCACCGGCGCCTTGCAGCGAGAAGGCCCCATCAAAGTACATGACCCAGGTGCGGCTTGATTCCTTGCCAGGGAGAGTAGTCTCCTGGGCCTCTTCATCGGGCGTCGAGGTCCACTCTGCTATGAACTCCGCCAAGACTCTGCTCTGAATCGTCGAGGTACTTCCAAACCTTAGACCGAAACTTGACAGCTCCAAGGCCCACTCCACAATCCTGGGTTGTGCAATATCCATTGCAACGGGAGGCGGGTGACAACTGTGATCTCGTGTGCTTGGAAGTAATGACGCAGCTTCCTCGAGGCCATAAGGAGGCCGAAGAGCAATTTCTGCACACCAGAATACCTTGACCTAGGTCCCTGCAAGAGGGAACTGACAAAGTAGACTGGGTGCTGCATCATCTTCTTCTTCTGCACCACTTCACCTAGTTGTGTGGGTCCTGTCTTGCTGGCATCAGACTCTGCCGGGGGCCTCACCTTGCCGGGATCAAGTCCTGTCGAGGGGAGCCCTGGCTCAACATCCACCAGGTCTGCTGTCACTTCTATTTCCTCATCAACCTCCCTTTGCGCCGCCAGGGCGGCGCTAACCACTTGATTCACCGCTGCTAGATACAACAGCAACGACTCATGTGGCCTAGGCGCGACCAGCATGGGTGTAGAGGAGAGGTACCTCTTCAAATCTTGCAGCGCTGCTTCGGCTTCCAGGGTCCACTCCATTGGGCCTGCCTTCTTTAAGATCTTGAAGAAGGGAGGGGCATGCTCATCGGACTTGGATATAAATCTGCTCATGGCGGCAACACAACTAGTGAGCTGGCGTACATCCTTGATCTGCTTAGGTGCCTCAATCTGCTCGATGGCCTTGATCTTGTCAGGATTTGCCTCTCTCCCGTGCTGCGACATGAAGAACTCGAGAAGCTTGCCGGAAGGCATGCCAAAAACACACTTCTCAGGGTTCAACTTGAGATTAATCTTGCGCAGATTTGTGAATGTTTCCTCCAAATCCTACACCAGTGTTGCCTTGTCCTTGGTTTTGACCACTATATCATCCATATAGGACTCCATATTTCTATGGAGCTGGGGCTCAAAACCAATTTGGACCGCTCTTGCAAAGGTCGAGCCAGCACTCTTCAACCTGAAAGGCATCCGCAAAAAGCGTACGTACCACATGGGGTGATGAACGCCGTCATCTCTTCATCTTCTTTTGACATGAAGATCTGATGATATCGGGAGTAGGCGTCGAGGAAGGACAACAGGTCACACCCAGCCGTGGAGTTAACAATTTGGTCGATGCGCGACAACGAGAAAGGGTCTTTTGGACATGCCTTATTGATATCTGTGTAATCAATACACAACCTCCACTTCCCATTTCCCTTGCACACCACTACCGGATTGGCCAACCACGTCGGGTGGAGTACCCCCCTCACCAATCCTGCTGCTTCTAGCTTTCTAATCCCTTCCGTGATGAATTCTTGCCTTTCTAGAGCTTGCTTCCTGACTTTCTGCCTGATGGGCCATGCATGAGGACATACATCAAGATGGTGCTCAATCACTTCCCTGGGAACGTCGGGGATGTCGGAGGCTTGCCACGCAAACACATCGACATTCGCCCGCAGGAAAGCGACGAGCTCGCCTTCCTATTTGCTATCAAGGGAGGAGCTTATGGTGAAAGCCCCTCCCGTGCCATCCTCCTTGACGGGCACTTTCTTGGTCTCTGGCAATGCATCTCTAGACCTCTTGCTCTTGCCAGTGGAGCTCTCTGGCACGTCCTCCGCGGGAGCACAACACTCCAAATAGGTGCGCTTGCCGGGGTGGGTGCGAGAGGTCTTACCAGTTATCTTTCCCCCCGGAGCTCCATTGGCAGGAGCGAGTGCCTTGACGACAGCCGCTGCAACTGCTTGCCGATAGAGCTCATCAGTGCAGATCAGTGTGTCTTTCTTGTCAGAGGGGACGATGATGATGGTCATCGGCCTGTGCATCTTCAGCATGTTATAGGCGTAATGTGACGCCGCCATGAACTTGGCTACAGCCGGGAGGCCGAGGATCCCGTTGTAGGGCAATGGGATCTCGGCTACATCGAAGACAATCCTCTTCGTCCGGTAATTTAGCTCAGTTCCGAATGTCACGGGCAGTGTGACATTTCCCTTTGGCTGACTCCTTCCCGGGTTGACCCCTTGAAATGTGCCCATTTCCTCAAGGTCTCATTCAGGAATCTGTAGCCTATTGATCACGAATGGCGAGATTAGGTTCAGGCCGGCCCCGCCATCGACCAGCATCTTCGTCACCTTGAGGTTGCATATTGTTGGCGAAACCAACAACGGAAAGCACCCGACTGCTGTTGTGCGATCAGGGTGGTCCTCGGCGTCGAAAATGATAGGCATGCCGGACCACTTCATTGTCTTCAGAGCGTCAACCGATGGCTCTGTCGCTGCGATCTCTCGTGCCCATTGCATGAGTTGGCGGTGAGAGGTGTGCAACGAGGCGCCACCGTCGACACACATGGCCTCTATGGCTTTCTGAAATTGACGCTCGCTGGACTCATTGTCCTTGTCATGATCATCGTCTTCCTGTTTCTTGTCATGGCCCCTGATGGGCCTATCTTGCTGGTTATCCTTGCCACGGCGGCCTCCTTGGTCGCCATGCTTCTTGCCGGGCCCTCCGGCACCATCTTGCCCCTTCTCCTTGTCCCGCCGCTCGTACTCAGGTTTTGGCTTTTCAGCAAGCAGCTCGACTTGCCGACAGTCCTGGAGGTCGTGGCCTTTGGTGCGGTGGATCTTACAGTACTGTTTGTCAGAGCCCCCCAGCTTGTCGATAGCCACCAAGGCCCGGGAAGCAGCACACCCGGCAACCTCCTTGCCGGGGTCGCTCGCCTCGGCCTTCTTGGCGGCACCGGTGTCATCGGACCCCTCGACGATAAGCACTGCCTTGCCCTTGCACTTCCTGTTGCGACGTCGCCCCTTCTTTGCCGGGGCGGCGGTGTCATCTGTGGAGTTGGTTTCCGCGCCGGCGTCCTCGCCGGGGTACTTCCGCCCTTCCTCAGCCCGGGCACACCTGTCAGCCAGAATGTAGAGTTCGACCATATCCCTGACCTTGTTCATCGCCAGCTCTTCACGCATCTTACGGTTGCGCACATTCTGGTGAAATGCACTAACCACAACGGCATGATGAACGTCTGAGATGTTGTATTGCACCCGGCTGAACCTCTGGATGTACTTGCGCAGGCTTTCTCCTTCCTTCTGGGTAATGATATGCAAATCACTCGCCTGGCCATGAGTTTGATGGCCTCCGGTAACGACGCCAACAAACTCATGGCACAGGTCTGACCAAGTAGAAATGGAATCCACCGGCAAGTGCATCAACCACGACATGACGTTGGACTTGAGTGCCAACGGAAAATAATTTGCGAGCACCTTGTCGTCGCACGCCCCAGCAGCCTGCATCGCGATGGTGTAGATGCTGAGGAATTCCGACGGGTGGGTCTTGCCGTTGTATTTCTCGCCCACGTCACGCTTGAACATGTGGTGGGAGGGCCACTGGAACTGCCGCAGCTCACGGGTAAAGGCCGGACAACCCACCTCATAAGGTAGGCCACCATAGCCTCCCGGAGTCGGGTGGTCCACAGCGGGTCCTGCCCGCCTATCTAATTGGTGGCGCGCATCGCATCGACGCTCGATAGTGGTTCGAGCATCTTCATGAACCCGTTCCTGAAGAACTTGGTGTTGATCGCGGCGGGTCCGTGGGTCGGATTACGCTACCGACATGTCGTCCCGAGCATCATCACGACGGACCGACGCTCGTGATGGCTGGTGCGGGGGAGGAGAGTGCATTGTGGTAGCATCTCCCCCAGCCCCTGCCCTGCTGGGATGCGGTAGCTCTATGGAGCGCTACTACGTCTTGAGCTTGCGTTGGTTTTCCTTGAAGAGGAAAGGGTGATGCAGCATAGTAGCGTAAGTATTTCCCTCAGTTTTTGAGAACCAAGGTATCAATCCAGTAGGAGGCTCCTCACAAGTCCCACGAACCTACACAAACAAACAAAGAACTCGCAACCAACGCGATAAAGGGGTTGTCAATCCCTTCACGACCACTTGCGAAAGTGAGATCTGATAGAGATAATATGATAAGATAAATATATTTTTGGTATTTCATAATATGGATGCAGAAAATAAAGATGCAAATAAAACTAGATTGGAAACTTATATGATAAAAGATAGACCCGGGGGCCATAGGTTTCACTAGAGGCTTCTCTCAAGATAGCATAAGTATTACGGTGGGTGAACAAATTACTGTCGAGTAATTGATAGAAAAGCGAATAATTATGAGATTATCTAGGCATGATCATGTATATAGGCATCACGTATGTGACAATCAGACCGACTCCTGCCTGCATCTACTACTATTACTCCACACATCGACCGCTATCCAGCATGCATCTAGAGTATTAAGTTCATAAGAATAGAGTAATGCATTAAGAAAGATGACATGATGTAGAGGGATAAACTCAAGCAATATGATATAAACCCCATCTTTTTATCCTCGATGGAAACAATACAATACGTGTCGGCGATGGCTCCAAGATGGGATCTCGCGGATACAGAAGGTTACGGTGGTGGAAATATTTCTTCGGTGGCTCCCTGGATATTTTCGGGGTATGCAGGCTTATATAGGAGGAAGAAGTACGTTGGTGGCCGCCCGAGGGGCCCACGAGATAGGGGCGCGCCCTATAGGGGTGGGTGCGCCCCCACCCTCGTGGCTGCCTCGGCTGTTTCTTGACTTGCACTCCAAGTCCTCTGGATCACTTCCGTTCCAAAAACCACGCTCCCGAAGGTTTCATTCCATTTGGACTCCGTTTGATATTCCTTTTCTTCGAAATACTGAAATAGGCAAAAAAACAGCAATACGGGCTGGGCCTCCAGTTAGTAGGTTAGTCCCAAAAATGATATTAATGTGTAAAATAAAGCCCATAGACATCCAAAACAGGTAATATAATATCATGGAACAATAAAAAATTATAGATACGTTGGAGACGTATCAAGCATCCCCAAGCTTAATTCCTGCTCGTCCTCGAGTAGGTAAATGATAAAAACAGAATTTTTGATGTGGAATGCTACCTAGCATAATTCTCAATGTAATTTCTCTTTATTGTGGCATGAATGTTCAGATCCAAGTGATTCAAAATAAAAGTTCATATTGACAAAATAAATAGCAGTACTTCAAGCATACTAATAAAAGCAGTCATGTCTTCTCAAAATAACATGGCTAAAGAAAGTTCATCCCTACAAAATCATATAGTTAGGCTATGCTTCATTTTCATCACACAAAGATGTTCCCAACTTCTATACCCCTGATGACAAGCCAAGCAATTGTTTCGTACTTAAATAATCTCAAATGTTTTCAACCTTCATGCAATACATGAGCGTGAGCCATGGATATAACACTACGGGTGGAATAGAATAATGATTGGGGATTGTGTGGAGAAGACAAAAACGGAGAAAGTCTCACATTGACGAGGAGAATCAATGGGCTATGGGAATGCTCATCAATTGATGTCAACATGAAGAGTAGGGATTGCCATGCAACAGATGCACTAGATCTATAAATGAATGAAAGCTCAACAAAAGAAAACTAGTTGGTGTGCATCCAGCTTGCTTGCTCACGAAGACCTAGGGCATTTGAGGAAGCCCATCGTAGGAATATACAAGCCAAGTTCTATAATGGAAAATTCCCTCTAGTATATGAAAGTGACAACCTATGAGACTCTCTACATGAAAACATGGTGCTACTTTGAAGCACAATATATGAGACTCACTACATGAAGAACAAGGTGCTACTTTGAAGCACAAGTGTGGAAAAAGAGATAGTAGCATTGCGCCTTTATTTATTTCCTTCTATTTTTTTCCTTTTTCTTTTCTTTTTTTCTTTGGCCTTTTTTTGCCTTTCTTTTTTTTCTTTTTGGGCAATGCTCTAATAATGATGATCATCACACTCTTATTGATTACAACACATGAATTACAACTCAAAACTAGAACAAGATATGACTCTATATGAATGCCTCCGGCGGTGTACCGGGATGGTGCAATGAATCAAGAGTGACATGTATGAAAAATTATGCATGGTGGCTTTGCCACAAATACGATGTCAACTACATGATCATGCAATGGTAATATGACAAAAGTAATGTATGTCATGATGATGAGTGGAACGGTGGAAAGTTGCATGGCAATATATCTCGGAATGGCTATGGAAATGCCATAAATAGGTAGGTATGGTGGCTGTTTTGAGGAAGATATAAGGAGGTTTATGTATGATAGAGCGTATCATATCACAGGGTTTGGATGCACCGGCGAAGTTTGCACCAACTCTCAAGGTGAGAAAGGGCAATGCACGGTACCGAAGAGGCTAGCAATGATGGAAAGGTAAAAGTGCGTATAATCCATGGACTCAACATTAGTCAAAAGAACTCGTTTACTTATTGCAGAAATTTAGAAGTCATGAAAAACCAAGCACTACGCACATGCTCCTAGGGGGATAGATTGGTAGGAAAAGACCATCGCTCGTCCCCGACCGCCACTCATAAGGATGCACAAGCCAGGTACACTTCATGTTTCAAATTTGTTACACAACTTTAACCATACGTGCATGCTACGGGACTTGCTAACTTCAACAAAAGAATTCTTTAAATTCATAATCACCCAACTATCATGACTTTAATATCACTACCTCCCTATCTCAAAACAATTATCAAGTATCAAGTTGATCATAGCATCCAATTCACTTCCTATGATAGTTTTTATTATACCCAACTTGGATGCTCATCATTTTAGGACCAATTTATAACCATAGAAAATACCATGCTGTTCTAAAAGACTCTCAAAATAATATAAGTGAAGCATGAGAGATCAACAATTTCTTCAAAATTAATCCACCGCCGTGCTCTAAAAGATATAAGTGAAGCACTAGAGCAAAAACTATCTAGCTCAAAAGATATAAGTGAAACACATAGAGTATTATAATAAATTTCAACCAAGTAGGCTTCTCCCAAAAGGTGTGTTACAGCAAGGATGATTGTGTTAAACTAAAAATCAAAGATTAATATAATACACGACGCTCCAAGCAAAAAACATATCATGTAGCAAATAAAAATATAGCTCCAAGTAAAGTTACCAATGAACGAAGACGAAAGAGGGGATGCCTTCCGGGGGCATCCCCAAGCTTAGGCTTTTGGATATTCTTGAATATCTTTGGGTGTCTTTGTAATCCCCAAGCTTAGGCTTTTGCCACCCTTTATTCCATAGTCCATCAAAGCTCTACCCAAAACTTGAAAACTGCACAACACAAAACTCAACAGGAAATCTCATAAGCTCCGTGAGTGAAAGAAAACAAAACCACCACATAAGGTACTGTAATGAACTCATTTTTTATTTATATTGGTGTTAAACCTACTGTATTCAAAGTTCTATATGGTTCATACCCTTACATACTAGCCATAGATGCATCAAAATGAGCAAAGAACACACGAAAAACAGAATCTGTCAAAAACAGAACAGTCTGTAGCAATCTCTAACTAACACAAACTTCTGGAAATTAAAAAATCCTACCAAAATAGGAAGTCCTAAAACATTTTTTTATTGAACAGCATCAAAAAGAATCAATGCAAAATCTCGTTTCTGTGATTTATTGAACTTTTTCTTGTGAGTGCAAAGTTTCTGTTTTTCAGCAGAATCAAATCAACTCATATCATAGGTTATCCTATAGGTTCTACTTGGCACAAACACTAAATAAAACATGAAAACACATCTAAACAGAGAGTAGATGCAAGATTTTATTGAATAACAGCAAGTGAAAATATTGGGTTGACTCCCAACAAGCGCTTTTCTTTAAAGCCTTTTTAGCTAGGCATTGAGATTTCAATGATGCGCACATGAAAGACAAGAATTGAAGCATAAAGAGATCATCATGTAGCATGTGAAAAACAAATATAAGTCTAACATACTTCCTATGCATAGGAATCTTGTAAGCAAACAAATTATTAAGGCAAGCAAAAACTAGCATATGCAAGGAAGAACAAAGAGATGATAGCAATCTCAACATGAAGAGAGGTAATTTAGTAACATGAAAATTTCTACAACCATATTTTCCTCTCTCATAATAATTACATGTGGGATCATAAGCAAAGTCAAAAAAGTAGCTATCACATAAAATATTTTCAACATGGTCCACATGTATGCAAAGTTGACACTCTTCCAAAATACTGGGATTGACATTAATTAAAGTCATGACCTCTCCAAGCCCACTTTTATCAAAAATTTCGTAAGATTGATCAAAATCCAAATATGTGGGATCTAAAGTTAACACTCTTCCAAACCCACTTTCATTAATATTGCAAACACTATTATCAATCTCATATTCATCATGGGGGTTAAATAAATTTTCAAGATCATAAGAAGAATCACCCCAACCATGATCATTGCAAAAAGTAGTAGACATGGCAAAACTAGCATCCCCAAGCTTAGGGTTTTGCACATTATTACCACAATTGACATCAAGAGAATTTATAGTAAAACCATTGCAATCATACTTTTTATTCAAGGAGTTATCGTGAATCTCTTCATAAATTTCTTCATCATAATTTTCAGATTCACAAATTTCGAACAAAGCTTCATAAAGATAATCTAGTGCAAAAAACTCACTAGCAATTGGTTCATCATAATTGGATCCCTTAAAAAGATTAGCAAGCGGATGAGGATCCATAGATCTTAGGTTCTCTATTTAGCAACAAATAAACAACTTTTCCAACCAAACGAGCAAACGAGCCAAGTAAGACATCAAAGCAAACGAAAAGACAAACAAAAGAAGGGCAAATAAAACGGCAAGGGTGAGGTGGGGGAGAGGAAAACGAGAGGCAAATGGCAAATAATGTAAATGCGAGGGAGATGAGTTTGTGATGGGTACTTGGTATGTCTTGACTTGAGCGATGACCTCCCCGGCAACGACGCCAGAAATCCTTTTTGCTACGTCTTGAGCTTGCGTTGGTTTTCCTTGAAGAGGAAAGGGTGATGCAGCACAGTAGCGTAAGTATTTCCCTTAGTTCTTGAGAACCAAGGTATCAATCCAGTAGGAGGTTCCTCACAAGTCCCACGAACCTACACAAACAAACAAAGAACTCGCAACCAACGCGATAAAGGGGTTGTCAATCCCTTCACGGCCACTTGCGAAAGTGAGATCTGATAGAGATAATATGATAAGATAAATATATTTTTGGTATTTTATAATGTAGATGCAGAAAATAAAGATGCAAATAAAAGTAGATTGGAAACTTATATGATAAAAGATAGACCCGGGGGCCATAGGTTTCACTAGAGGCTTCTCTCAAGATAGCATAAGTATTACGGTGGGTGAACAAATTACTGTCGAGCAATTGATAGAAAAGAGAATAATTATGAGATTATATAGGCATGATCATGTATATAGGCATCACGTCACTGACAAGTAGACCGACTCCTGCCTACATCTACTACTATTACTCCACACACCGACCGCTATCCAGCATGCATCTAGAGTATTAAGTTCATAAGAACAGAGTAACACATTAAGAAATATGACATGATGTAGAGGGATAAACTCAAGCAATATGATATAAACCCCATCTTTTTATCCTCGATGGCAACAATACAATACGTGTCTTGCAACCCTTTCTGTCACTGGGTAAGAACACCGCAAGATTGACCCAAAGCTAAGCACTTCTCCCATGGCAAGAAAGATCAATCTAGTAGGCCAAACCAAACCGATAATTCGAAGAGACTTGCAAAGATAACTCAATCATACATAAAAGAATTCAGAGAAGATTCAAATATTATTCATAGATAAACTTGATCATAAACCCACAATTCAACGGATCTCGACAAACACACCGCAAAAGGAGATTACATCGAATAGATGTCCACAAGAGAGGGGGAGAACATTGTATTGAGATCCAAAAAGAGAGAAGAAGCCATCTAGCTAATAACTATGGACCCGAAGGTCTGTGGTAAACTACTCACAACTCATTGGAGGGGCTATGGTGTTGATGTAGAAGCCCTCCATGGTGGATTCCCCCTCCGGCAGAACACCGGCGATGGCTCCAAGATGGGATCTCGTGGATACAGAAGGTTACGGTGGTGGAAATATTTCTTCGCTGGCTCCCTGGATGTTTTCGGGGTATGTAGGCTTATATAGGAGGAAGCAGTATGTCGGTGGCTGCCCGAGGGGCCCACGAGACAGGGGGCGCGCCCTGTAGGAGTGGGCGCGCCCCCCCACCCTCGTGGCTGCCTTGACTGCTTCTTGACTTGCACTCCAAGTCCTCTGGATCATGTTCGTTCCAAAAATCACGCTCCCGAAGGTTTCATTCCGTTTGGACTCCGTTTGATATTCTTTTTCTTCGAAATATTGAAATAGGCAAAAAACAGCAATACGGGCTGGGCCTCCAGTTAGTAGGTTAGTCCCAAAAATGATATTAATGTGTAAAATAAATCCTATAGACATCCAAAACAGGTAATATAATAGCATGGAACAATCAAAAATTATAGATACGTTGGAGACGTATCAAGCGCCGGTCCACGGGTGCCGCTGGCCGCGGCTCGTCCCTGTTGGCGATGCCGACGAGGCTCCGGATGGTGGCTCTCCACTCGTCAAGCTTATCCATAGTAGGTGGGAAATAAAGGAGTAGTTGTGCTCATGCCAATGCTTCTGTTGGTGTGGGTGGTGGCGAAAGTTGCATGGACTATGACACGCTCGGACCTTTGACCATGTCAGAGGGAGCTCTATCACGATCCTGCGGCCGTGCGCCATTCCCGCTAGCGCTTCGGTGTGCGTGCTGGCCTTCTTCGTCCCGCGAATGGTTTGCGAGGTTCTTCCCATGGCGGCGCCCGGGGTCCTCGACGTGGGGACGTTGCTCACCACGCGCAACTTGAGAGGAGCACGCGGTGGGCGCCAGCGTGGGCGTCTTGGAGGTCGCCGTGCCACCAACTGGTAGTACGGAGACAGCTGTGGAAGGCCCCGCGCCGCCTGTGGGGGGCACGATTCCATCTCTGGATCCGGCGACGCGTGGCCCATCGCTCTGTTCACGAGCAGCACCGCTCGCCAGGGCCTGGCTACCAGAGATATGCGAGTGTTCACGGGCCATGCCCTGGGTCCTCTCCGCGATGGGCCCACTACCCGCCCGCATCGGTGCGGACGGTCCGGCTCCGGACGAGCCGATCGCCATCGTCGCCTTCTTCTTGGGAGCCATGGTGACGAAGAACTATTGAAACAACTCCCGAGCCAGATTCTCTCAAGAAGCAGCGCCCCCTACCTGGCGCGCCAAATGTGTCGGTGGAAACGACACCTATGGGATCAAAACGAGATCCCTACTATGGTTGTGGGGCGCGGGGTCGAGAGGAGAGGAGGATCGGAGGCCAATTCAGTGGACACAGGGGATTTACCCAGGTTCGGGCCGCGGCTTGCGTAATACCCTACTCCTACCTAAGATCTCTGTTGAGTGTTCTTGTTCTGGAGCTAGCTACAATGGGCGTAACTTGTCCAAAGATCCGAATCCTTCTCCTAGACGCCTTGGGCCTCCTTTTATAAGAAAGGGGATTGCCACAGTGGCACCAGGAGGTGGCATCGGGGTACTGTGTTTAAGTCTATCGATAGCCATATGGGACAAGGTGCATTAAATGAGAACCCACGTCCCGTCCGCCGCCGCTCTTCCCTGCTTCGACACACGCCCGAGCTAGCAAGGCGTGCGGCGCCATGTAGACTAGCAAGCTGTTGAGGTGGTTCCACGGGGGCTGGCAGGCAGCTGAGGTGGCACGGTGGCGGGTCCTTCATGAAGATTTGGATGCCACCACGTAGGCATGCGCTGAATTGGTTCGGAAGCCCCTCGTTGACACGCAGATGCCTGCCCAGCTGGCAAGCTGGCAACTGCATGGGGAGCAGGGGCGGGACCGTGGCTGGTGTAGGCCTGGCGTAGATGTCATGGATGTCCTCGGCAAGGGCCTTGCCGGGGCCCCGGCAAGGGTCTTGCCACGGCGTCGTAGTCATCCCCAGGAAGGATGTTGTTGGACGTCTTGTGTGCTTCTTTGGCAAGGATATTGCCATGATTTCATTGCCTTTTTTTCCTCCTCTGCCTTAGAATGCCTTTTGTTTTCACAAAGATCTGCATGCCACCACAGGAGTGCCTCCCAAGCCCTGGTCCCAATGAGGTTAGGAAACTTGGGCTCAAGGGTAGCGCGTCCTACTAGCGTGGGGCTAGGCAAGTTGCCCCGGCAAGACTCTTGTCGGGGCTGTGGATCCTGCCCTGTTAAGACTCTTGCCAGGGAGAATCACCTTGTCCTCTTGGTCTTCTGGTCTTGGCGCTGCGCTGATTGTTTCTGTGGCTCCGGCCCTCTCCCTTGCCCCACTTAGTGTGGTTGTGGCCACGCGGCTCTGACTGTCCGTGCACTTAGTAAGGGGTACAAAATAGTGCCCCTATTTTAGTACACCGACACTTGGATGTGCAGGCCTTGTGATCCTTGCATCCCCCTCTGCATTTTTTACACGGCGAATGGTTGATCAAATAAGAGGATTCGACATTGCAGTTGTACCGGAGGATAGATACTTACAAGGTTATATGGGTGTGCAGGATGTGTACCAGATCCCGTAGCGCCGTCATGCTTCGCTAAAAATGGTTTTGCTTCTTTTAGATGATATCTCCATAACAAATAAGAGTTAAAGTCAGAGTTGCATAGGAGTGTAAGCTAAAAGAGCAGTGAAAGGATATCCAAACATCGTCAAAACAGTGCACAAGGGAGTGATGTGTGGATACCTAGTTCGGGCCGGTGTTTGGGCATGCTCGCCTAGCTAGAGTGCGGGTCACTTCAGAGCCGTTGAGGGTGATGCGCTGGCATTGGCTGGCCGTGCACGGATGCAAATCTTGAGTGGCAGCGGAGCACTATGATGCAGTGGACGAGACTGTTGGTGAAGCCCCAACGGCCTCGGGGGGCGGAGGTGCAACGATGTGCTTGGTGAAGTAGCCCCGATGAGGTGGGAGACGGGTCGGTGAAGCGCACCTGATATGGTGGAAGTCGGTATCTGTGAGGCACGTCGATTACGCCGGCTGACATTGTCGGTGGACCACCCGGTGCGGTGGACGAGGGCGTAGATGAGGTAGCTCTGGTGCGGTGGTGAAGCGCGACCATCGTCTTTGTCGTTGTCGTCTGGCATAGTGGTGGGGAAAGAGATGAGACGAGGGGCGATTCGAACTTTGCTTGGGTTGGCAGCGGATTAGGGATTTGAGCAATCTGGGCGTGGAAGGGGACGGTGGAGAAGGGAGATTTTGCAGGGCTGGAATTGGGCCGCCAGATATTTCAATCCAAAACATGGAAGCGTGAACTTATTTTATCGTTGTACTTTTTGGGCGGGGGGAGGGGGGAGGGAGGGACGGGGGTGGGTGGCTGGGGGCTAAGCGTCCGTCCGACACAGCGACCACCACGACACGACCCTGGTCTGCCTGGTGCGTCTACATTTGAGAATGCAAATGAATCTTCTTTCATTTGCTAACGAATCTATATGTATTACCATGCTCGTGTTTTCCTTGCAAATAATTAGTCATTCGAAATGAGATACTACAAATTAATTAATGAGGAGTCATTTAAAAAAAATCAAAACGGTATCCATGCTAACGTGGATTAGAATGTGTGTCACACAATTAGTTATTTGAATTAGAGTGTGTGTCACATAGCAATCTCCAATTCTAACCTGGATTTCGCATTTCACTGTATCCATGCTACTTTTTTTAATACAAATTCATATGTATATGATGAACACCATGGTAGTGAGAAAACTTTTGGATGGATTCAAACATATGACCTACAAAATGGCACAACAAATCGAGTCAATGTCAACTTTTCGAAACCTAGTATGACACGAATTTGAAATAATTACCCATATGCATGGTCCTCAGTTCAAATCTTACAATTTATACTGAATTGAAACATCAATATTAAGTATCATACTATCTACATTCAAATGTTGTTTTTAGCCCCACCCCCCAGGCACACACGCTACATACTTCCTTTGTCGGTCAATCTTCTTCTCCTAACCACCTTAGGAAGCTATCGGTTTCCGATACATGTTCATTCTTTCTCTCCATGTTTCGATCTCTAACTCTCTCAACTACACAACCCCCCTTTCCCACTCTGTTACAAAATGTATTTACCTCACACACCCGCCATTGCACCCCATGCCGATCTCTCTCTCCCCCTCTCTCTCTCTTCCTCCCACCCTCTTGCGCTAGATACATGCATTGCCTATCTATCCCCCAACCTCTCATGCGCATGCATGCACGTTGTCTATCTAGGTCACTCCCTCGAGACTGTCTCACTCTTTCTTCCACACGACGGGCCACACTCGCTCAATCTCGCTCTCTTTATCTGAGTCTTGATTAACCTCGTTTTCTTTCACACACAAATGATATATCTCCCTGTTCGGGCCTCGATCGACACACTCTATACTCTCTCACGCAAATTGTCTATCTAGGTCAGTCCATCCAAGCCACCCCCACTCTTTCTACCTCATGGCGAGCCACGCTCACTCAATCTCTCTCTCCCTCCCTCTCTCTCTCTCTCTCCCTCTGTCTCTCTCTTTGTATGTCTCGATTGACCTCGCTCTTTCTCAGACACAAACGATATATCTCCTTGTTTGAGCCCAATTCGACATATTCATATTGTATACTCTCTCACACACATTGTCTATCTAGATCACTCTCTCCAACCCGTCTCACTCTTTCAATCGCATGACGACCCACACTCGCTCAATCTCTCTCCCTTTATATATGTAATCGATCGACCTTGCTTCCTCCCACGCACAAAAAATATCTACATGTCTGTGACTGGATCATCTCTCAAGCTCTATCTTACAACCCTCACCCTTGCCAAAAGCTCAATCAGACAATATCTCTCCAAAGCATATATATTTGTTTAACGAATGTCGGACCACACTCACTTTGTCTCCCTATCTATATGTCTCTCAATTGACCTCACTTTTTCACGCCGTATCTTCCACACATTGAAGCTACCTCTCCATCCCTCGCAAAGCTGGAGCTATTTACATTGCGAGGAGGATGCCAACCTTGGATTAATTTCTATAGGCATTTATTCCGGTGGGTTTAGATGATATTTTCGTAGCATTCGACCCACAACTACTCCAAACACTGTTGCAACCCCCGCACCTCCCCTAGTTGATTTCCCTCTAGCTCGGTCATTGCTCTCTCGCATGTCCTTTCTCGCCTTCAATGTCGCACCATGGTATTATTGCAAAAAACAATGTTGTTCTCTTTAATTATTATAAATAAACTACAAAACTACACACCAATAGTCCACTTGGAATGAGACAAATTTCAACCCACAAATTAAAGTGCGACAAACTACACACCGAGGGGCCCACCTGTCATGAAACAAATTTGGACCCATATACAAATTAAAAAATAAAGGACGAGGATCGAACATGCGACCAGGGCCTTCAAGCCGCACGTCAATAGGCAACATACATAGAACAACAATGTTTGTTGTACCCCCTTTGCTCATATAATGTTTTTATATTACCACAACCTATTTAATGGATAACATGTGATATTATTTTTAGTATATTAGTGGGACCGGCTCGTTAGCACGTACTATTCGCCTTCACTTACTGGTGGGTTCCATGTGCTCTCTCTCTCTCTCTCTCTCTCTCTCTCCTCCCCTTCTGCGTTTAGACGCACGGGCAAACACGAAGAACTCGCGGGCGATGTTGCCATTGACCATATCTGGAAGCATTCACAAGTTATGACACCAGTTTCACGTACTAGTAGCACTAGTCAATGTGTACGTGAATGCACGTTAATGGAAGTATATTAAGTGAATGGAGATATTAAGTAGGATATTATTTGCGTGTTATTATGTGATTAGCACTATATTTAGCATGAAATTAACTGCACGCTAAATGTGTTGAGGGATCGACATTGAAGCAGTCTAGGTCGTTGGATGAGAAGGAATACATGTGGCTTGATGATGTTTTATATTTAATTTGATATGACTCTAGCAGAACATTATATCGATCAAACCATAGATTTCATTCAGTCTGACTCCGGCTTTACATTCATATGACGATCGATCTAAAATAAACGGAAATGATAAACGTTCGGATTTTAAGCATGGCAATCCGAACGTTTTTCATGGAAAATTTAGATTACGCAGCGGTGGCGGTGGCGTCTTGCGGTGGGAAGCGGCTCCTCTGCAGTGCCCTGTGTGTCGTCGGGCCACTAACCTACGGCGACGGCGGCGTCTTGCGCCATTGTTGGCATACTCCTGGACGTTGGCCCTAGCTTCAAGGAAGGCCACAATGTTCTAGACTTCGATCTCCAGGAGCGAGTCAACTGGAGGGAGGAGGCGACTGGCATTGGTGCAAGGAAGCGGTCGACGGCGGCCATCCATGCCGTTGAGGGGGCCACTGGCACCCGCGCGGGGACAGGCGCTGGCAATAGCGTGGCAGAGACATTCGTGTGCAAGGGCAGTGGCACGGGCACGCACGTCAGTGCACGCACAAGCGCTGGCAGGTGCACGGGCACCAGCACAGCATGCACATCAGTGCACGCGCAGGCGCTGGCAGGTGCATGGGCACCGGCACGGGCGTGCACATCAGTGCACACGCTGGCAGCTATACGGGTGCGTGAAAGTCGGCGGGGACCTCATGGAACCTCGTTGCATCAAGCTCGGCGACAATGTGCGGCTCCCAGCCCATCGATGCCATGGGGATGGGCGCTGGCGCAGTCGGGGCGACGGGAGCCGGAACGGAAGCGGGAACAGGCGCGGCGTCTTCCCGCAAGGCCGGTTCAAGCTCGTCCCAAAGCACCTTATGTTCTTGAGACTCCGGCTGGGTGTCTTCCTCAGGAAACTGGAAGACTAAGGGCAGACCATCATGATGCGGCATGGCGTACATTTAGGTCAGGCTGGTTGGAGGTAGACGATAGGAGAATCGGAGAGGAAGAGAGAAGATTGTAGTGATACCGAGTAGTGCGGGGTTGATTTTAAACTGCGGCGCCGGCGGCATTAAAAGTGGGAGTAGTTGGGACGAAGGTGGGTGGCGGAGCCTGGTCAAAGGGCTCGCCTCCTGGTGAGCCTGCGCAGCAGTCTGCTCGCACGCCTCCCTGTTAGCCGGCGTAGCGGTTTACTCGCACGCCTTATGTCGACTCACATGCTTGCTCGGACGGCACCTGCCGATGAGAAGCGGGACTCGTGGCGGCACGTAAACGCCCACGGTTTCAATAGTGAAAGCGTCCGCCTTAACGTGACAGGTCTTTGTTCCAAAATACCTTCGCTCTTCATTTGTGCAACTTCTCATAAGCAGCTTGTCTCAAATTAAAGAAAAAAAATACGAAGGAATGTTTGTGCCATATCACGTGACCGTGCTCCGTTTCATGAATTTCTGGTCACTTCTGGATTTTCTAAAATTTAAAATCCAGGATTTGAAACAATATCATACCCTGCATCATGCAATAAATTTTCAAGCCGTACATCTGTCCTGTTGTATTTCTTAAGAAAGGATTTGGTCAAATTTTTTACTTAGTTAGACTTCAGACAAGTTATATATGCAGAGTAAAAGGATAATCCCTCCGTACCATTGCATTGCCTGATATATTAACTCAAGTACTAGGCACGAACAAACAGGCTCAATTTTGTGGTCATCCTGGTGTAGTAGTTGTAGTACTAGGCAATGCAGTTGACGGGTGACCTTGGGGAGAGGCGACCGAGGGAATTGAACCGTGCCCGGCATGGTAGGTAACGTTGTCTAGTTACTAAAGCATCCCTCCATTGTTCATCGGTAGTCATTATGGAACCGGGACATGAGGGGAATTTCCTAGGGCTGGAATTCTAGCCGCCAGATATTTCGACTCAAAATGATGAGGCTCGACTGGTTGGGGTTGCCTAAAGTGCATACCACGCACGCCACCAGAAGGACACGAGCCCATTTTTTAGGACCAACATGATCCAAGGTCTAGCTGGCACGCCGTTGGGTCCTACCATTCGAGAATATGAAAGGAATCTTTTAAATTGCTGAACAAATCTATGTGTATTACAATGCCCATATTTTCCTTGCAAATACTAAACTCAACGCGGTAATTGATTTATGACGAGTTCTTGAATTAGAGTGAGTTTGTGATATAGTGATCTCAACGTGGATTTCACATTTCATGGTATCCCTAGTAAGTTTATCATTGCAAATTCAGATTTAAAAGATGAACAATATGGTGGTGAGAAAACTTTGTATGTATCAAGCATATGACCACACACACACACACGCGCGCACGCATGCGCGCGCGCACACACACACGCACACATGAACACAACAACAATCCAATAAGTATAGTGCGTATATTTTTCCAAACCATGCATGTATGACACGAATTCAAAAATACTCCTTCTGTTCCTAAATATTAATCTTTTAGAGATTTCAACAAGTGACTACATACGGAGCAAAATGAGTGAATCTACACTCTAAAATATCTCTATATACATCCGTATGTGCCAGTCCATTTGAAATCTATAAAAACACTAATATTTAGGAACGAAGGGAGTAAAATGTAAGACATGCATGGTCCTCAATTCAATATTTAAAATGAACAGGAAACTGAAACATGAATATTAAGTCTAGTACTACAGTACATGCAAATATTGTGTTTAGGCGGAGCTATGTAGATTGTCGGGTTTAACCCCTCGACCTTAGATAAAATTGTGAAACTCTGTTTAGGGTTATTTAGATTATATTTGTCCCCACCCTCGCAAACACCGATTGGTTGTGCACCCCCACCCCTCCTCCACGGGAGAATATCATGTGCCCCCATACATTGATGCTATATGCGGATACGAGTTGCTTGGAGCTTATAGATCTGAGATATAGCAGCTCACATGATGTCTTAATGTTTTTACAGGAAACCTTGATGAGTTTGAGAATTGCACACAATTTGTACAAAAACTACTCAGATGCCCTTGGATCCCATATCCAACAACGTCGAAGCTCGTATCACCATAGCATCTAAGATGAAGGAGGACATCATATTCTCCTGTATGTAAGAATATCATGTGCTACCACACCTTAGATGCTTTGGTGATACAAGCTCTTCGGAGCCGTTGGATTTGTGACCCAACAACTCCTAGGTGGTTCGAATGTTTTTTTGCAGAAAAGCCCCCAAAGAGTTCGGCCACTGCTTACAAGCACAAAGACTACTCAGATGCCATTGGATCTCGGATCAAACGACCTCAAAGCTCGTATCACCGTAGCATCCAAGATGCGAGAGCACTTTATGTTTTGTCGCACGGGAGAATATGAGGTGCTCCCGCACCGTAGATTCTATGGTGATACGAGTTCAGGGAGATCTAACGGCCCACAGTAGGAGGTTTGGATGTTTTTGCAATATACGGCTGAGAGAGTTTGGGAATTGCACAGAAAGTGCAAGTACTACGCATGTGCCATCTGATCACTGATCATACAACCTAGATGCTCGTATCACCATAGCGGGTAATTAAGCTACGGGGAGCACCTAATATGAGCAACGAGGAGTCGTTGGATTCAAGATGTAGCGGCACACACGAGGCCTGAATATTTTATTTGCATAAAAACCTTTGGAGAGTTTGGAAATTGCGCATAATTACAGAGACTACTCCCAAGCCATTGGATCTCACTTCCAAAGATGTAAAAACTCGTATCACCATAGCATCTAAGCTGTGGGGTGGATGTGATATTCTATGCCGTTGTCATTTTTGTTTGCAAACTTGCAAAGTACGTGTAACTCGTGCGGTTACTTGTCTAACCGCGCAAAGTGTTTGTTCAAAAAAACCATCCTACACTGAAATATCGGAACAACACATGAGGGTCCCACTTGTCATTATTCAAATTTGGATCTAAAACTAACAAATCTAAAAGACGAGATTCGAACTGGCAACCTGGACTAGAAAGCGTAAGTCAATAGCCTGAAACAACAACATTTGTTGGCTTTGTCCCATAACTTGATTTTATACAGTATTACATTGAGTAGAGTAGAGGGAGTGCCTCGTCAACACGTGCATGACCGTTGACTCAATTACTGGTGGGTCCCAGGTCCATAATCTCTCTCTCCTCTCCATCGTCTAACCTTTGCACGGGCACACACGAAGAGCGGCGCTAGCTTGCCATGGTGTTATTATAACTAAAACAAGCTTGTAAAATAGAAGAATCGCCTAGAACAAGAGACGTTGTGGCTGGTTGAGATGGAGCTAACCACACCTATTCTCCGTGCCATGTTAGCATGATGAAGTTGTGTGGCTAGTAGGGTGTTTTTGACCGACTGGCTGGGTCCCGAGGTCGAACCATAGGTACTACGTCTGATACAGTATATTTTTACATGCACATTTTTCCTTCGTCCTAAGACGTGGCACACCCTACCGCACGATTTCAGGGTCCTCCTGGGCGGTGCACGCTTATATTCTGCCTTGCTAAGACGTGGGACACCCTACCGCGCATTTTCTGGGTCCTCCTCGGTCGTAGCGCCGAAGCAAGTAAATGAGTCGTCAAATCATGAAAGACCACCTTTCCCGCATAGTACATCAGTGAAGCACGATGGCTAGCTAGTTGGGCTAGTTCGACCGATTAGCTAGGCCGCCGCCACATTTGTTTTTTCACCCCTTTTTATCTCCTTGCCGGCAGGTAAATTTAAATATCCACCGTGGCATTGCTCTGGTGTTTGGGTGCGACATGATTTTTAACTTTTTGATTGGCGGGAAAGGGTGTGGCAGGATTTTAAATTTTTTGATTGACGGGAGCAGGCGCGGCAGCAATTAGTCACGAGATGACTCCGCCTGTAAAACCCACTGCTCCCTGATGTGAGAAGTTGTCAACTAGTGTTTTCCCATGGTGAAAACCAAAAGATTCCCTGCTCCTCGGCTGGCTCCCTCCGCCATCCCGTAGATTGCATTGCCTTTCAGCCGTTTCGCCCCTTTGCTTCCTCTCCCCATTGCTTCTACCTAGTGCCATGGCGGCACAGTAGATCACGGAGTCCAAGGTGAGGCGCCTGACACAGGAGCTCCAGGCCAAGGATGCGGAGCTCAGGGCCAAGGACGTGGAGCTCTGTGAGCTCAAGGAGGATAGGAGTGACATGCTCCTCCATTATGTGCGGGAGTTCACAGAGCTTCAAAAGCAGTAGGCGTCCACCACAAAGATGCTTGAGGCATCGGCGGTGTTGCTGTAGAAAGCGGGAGATACGATAGGCCGTCAGGGGAGCCGGCTGGAGCGCGAGCGGGCCGATTGTGACGAGGTCCAGGATCGCCTCAACCACTTGGTGGACCAAGTTGCCATGCATGTTTTGCGGCTGCGCGATGCCTACCGTTGTGCCAACACGACCATGCAGGCCGTCGGGCTAAACCCGTTCAACCACCCTGTCAACTTCAACGAGCTGCGGCTTCCCGACCTGGTCTCCTTCTGCACCTATATCTCTGAGGAGCTGAGCCGTCTCCGCGCGATGGTGGGGGCGGAGCTGGACAAGGAGGGATTGAAGGCTGCCATCGCTGTTGCCGGGCAAATCCTTTCAGGGCTCCGTCACCGAAATCCATTCATGCCATTGGACGCCGTCTTTGACAAGCTAGCTCCCGTCGACCGGGAGCGGGCTCTGCGGGCGGTCGCACCCTATATCACCAATGTCATGCGCCTCAAGAAGCAGAGGGACTTCGGTGGTGTTTAGGCACCCTCTGCATAGGCATGTCCATGTCTCGGCGCAACATGACCATTGGATCAAACTCAGATGGTGCAGATCAGTCACTGTAGCACAAAGCATGTGGGTGTGTTAGGTTGCATTCCCATCTCAGTATAGTTGTTCCCTCTTCATGTATTTGTGTTAACCTACTAGTGTGGACTTATGCACCCTTCATGCACTCTACCAAACACCCAAAAGTGGGTCGAGAAGGGATCTTTTGCTCCCATCCCGTGCACCCTTCATACACCCTGCCTAACACTGATTCGTGCTTCATATGGTTCATATTTCGTGGAGTATTGTAGCACCGTACTCTTCGTGCGATGTAGACCTAGTTCTGTTAACATTGATCTCACCGTTCATTCTCGACCGGGCAGTCGAAAAAGCGGTACTATGTTACTACATTACTGTTCATATAGTTGACATGCGCACAACATCATTTGTTATCGTCATATCTTACTACACTAGCAACAAGATTATGTAGTACTGACGTATGAACCACTGCACATGCTTAGTGGTAGGAGCATTGTGTATGTTCAAGTGGTTGCCGTGTTTCGCACTCCTCCGTCGTAAGAGTGGAAACACTTGTTGTAATCATTTTTTTCTTCAGAAAAACAGTGGACACGCTCTACCGTGCGGATCCTCCTCCAGCCATGCACTAAAGTACTCACTTTCGCTGACATGTAGGACAACCAACATCCGGGTCCACCAGCCATGCACCAAATTACTCCGTAGTAGAGTGATGGTAGACTACCCCGATCGAAGCGCCGCAGTAATGCCCAATGAGCCATCAAATCACAAAACCCCCTCATTTCACTCTTCTCTCTCAACTTCCTCTCTTGAAGAAAACCCCCACTCGCTTCGCTTCTCCCCCATCTCGTTCCTCATTTCACTCTTCTCTCTCAGCTTCCTCTCTCAGCTTCCTCTCTTGGATGGACGCTGGAGCACCGGCCGACGTGATGTCTATGGCTCTGGCCAAAACCGTCGAGGCTCATGGTACGAAGAAGTGCAAGCGACCCGCCGAGACTACCGCAGACAAGCTCAAAGCCATCGCCCTATCCAAGCCCCCCTCTCCGGGATCCCTCATTAAGCAAGTCCAGGTAATATCTCTTCTTGACGATCTTTTTCTCGATCTTGATCATGTTTTTTCATCTAACACGCAGTACTAGTACTAGTAGTACAACTTTCTGGGTGATCTTGCATGTGATTTTTGTGTGCCAAATGACGGTTCTAAATTCCTCTTTTGACCAAAACATGCGAGATGTTGATACTGATTTCTTATAGATTACTTTCCACTACTCCCTCCGTCCCAAAATTCTTGTCTTAGATTTTTCTATATACAGATGTATCTAATACTAAAATATGACTTGATACATCCGTATCTAGACAAATCTAAGACAAGAATTTTGGGATGTAGGGAGTACTTTATGAACATCAATGCTACCTTTGAAGAGGGTATATTTGCCTCAGTAACTTGTGTTATGGATATTGCAAGTAATCCCTCTGCTCTCATGCCTTTGAAGACATGCTCTAGTGTCTTTGTTCACTCATTTATGTGCGTATATGTAGTCATATATGGAGTACAATATCGAAGATCATCTTCTATTTCTGAACGGAGGTAGTAATAAAATATGGTTTCTGTTTGAATTAGAACCAGGTCCGCGGTAGGGATGAAGTTCTCAAAGTAATGCCGTGTGAACTGGAAGACCCGAGGATGAGTTCTACTACTAAACTATCTAGCTGATGTGTCCTTGTTGCCACGTGTCCCGAACTAGTGTTTTCCTGTAGCATTGTTGTCAGGCGTGTTCTCGAGGCCGTACTTGATCACAACATTTTCCTGGCTGTGCCTTCGATTACGAAGGGTGTGGTTCTTGTAAAGCTTCCCGACAAATCTGATGCGGCATGTCTTCATCATCATGTTTATGAGTGGAAAGACCACTCTGTTAGGTTCTCCAAGGTTGACGAGATGGTGATGGTGCAGGTAGACATCTCTCATGAAGTCCATGGCCTAGTCAGTTATGCAGGGTCATCCCATAGGTTGGTGGTGGCTATAAATAGTCTACAGAGTTTAATTAGTGCAACTTTGCCTGCCTATAGTAAGTACTATTGTCCAGCACTTGATTTGTGTTTGTGAACCCTGTATTGTTTAGTACTACTGCTTTTGGTGTGTGGTGAGTCCTGAGAATAGTCTATGTTAATGTCTGTCCACTCAATTCAGTCTATATATTTTGAAATACCCCGATCATCTTTTTTGTGAGGACGGTTTATCAATTATGGTTACACTCCAATATCTGTACGCATTGCAGGGTTTATCGCACCCACCAGGATTTCCAATCCCATGGATGTTCTGTCCATACAATTTGTCACGACCTTTGGACTGTCCTGCTTGTGCGAGTAGGCGGGGGCCCTGCATGCCACCCGTAGTTTTTGAAGCACAAGTGTGGAAAAAGATATAGTAGCAATTGTCCCTTCTCTCTTTTTCTCTCATTTTTTTTCTTTTTTTCTTTGTTTTTGGTCGGCTTCTTTGGCCTCTTTTATTTTTATAAACTCTGAAGTCCCATCCCGACTTGTGGGGGATAGTCTTCATCATCCTTTCCTCACTTGGACAATGCTCTAAAAATGAAGATCATCACACTTTTATGGATTTACAACTCAAGAATTACAACTCAAAGATAGAACAAAATATGACTCTATATGAATGCCTCCGGCGTGGTACTGGGATATGCAATGAACCAAGAGTGAAATGTATGAAAATTATGAAGGTGGCCTTGCCACAAATACGATGTCAACTACATGATCATGCAAAGAGCAATATGACAATGATGAAACGTGTCATAATCAATGAAACGATGGAGAGTTGCATGGCAATATATCTCGGAATGGCTATGGAAATGCCATAATAGGTAGGTATGGTGGCTGTTTTGAGGAAGGTAAATAATGGGTTTATGCTACCGGCGAAAATTGCGCGGTAAAAAGAAAAGCTAGCAAAGTGGAAGGATGAGTGTGCGTATATACATGGACTCACATTAGTCATAAAGAACTCATATACTTATTGCAAAAATCTACTTAGCCCTCGAAGCAAAGTACTACTACGCATGCCCCAAGAGGGATAGATTGGTAGGAAAAATCCATCGCTCGTCCCCGACTGCCACTCATAAGGAAGACAATCAAAAGAGCACCTCATGCAACAAATTTGTCACACAACTTTTACTATACGTGCATGCTACGGGACTTGCCAACTTCAACAAAAGTATTTCTCAATTTCATAATTATCCACTAGCATGACCCTAACATTACTACCTTTATATCTCAAAACAATTATCAAGCATCAAATTGGTCCTAGTGTTTAATGCACTTTCTATGATAGTTTTTATTATACCCAACTTGGATGCTCATCATTCTAGGACCAAATTCATAACCAAAGCAAATATCATGCTGTTCTAAGAGACTCTCAAAATTAAATAAGTGAAGCATGATAGACTAGCAATTTCTTCAAAATTAATCCACCGCCATGCTCTAAAAGATATAAGTGAAGCACTAGAGCAAAAACTATCAAGCTCAAAAGATATAAGCGAAGCACATGGAGTATTCTAGCAAATTCTAAACAAGGAGGCTTCTCCCAAAAGGTGTGTCACAGCAAGAATGATTGTGGTAAACGAACAAGCAAAGACTAATATAATACACGACGCTCCAAGCAAAACACATATCATGTGGCGAATAAAAATATAGCTCCAAGTAAAGTTACAAATGAACGAAGACGAAAGAGGGGATGCCTTTCCGGGGCATCCCCAAGCTTAGGCTTTTGAATATTCTTGAATATCTTGGGGTGCCTTGGGCATCCCCAAGCTTAGGCTGTTGCCACCCTTTATTCCATAGTCCATCAAATCTTTACCCAAAACTTGAAAACTTCACAACACAAAACTCAACAGGAAATCTTATAACTCCGTTAGTCAAAGAAAACAAAACCACCACATAAGGTACTGTAATGAACTCATTCTTTATTTATTTTGGTGCTAAACCTACTGTATTCCAAGTTCTCTATGGTTCATACCCTTACATACTAGCCATGGATGCATCGAAATAAGCAAACAACACATGAAAAACAGAATCTGTCAAAAACAGAACAGTCTGTAGCAATCCGTAACTAACACAAACTTCTGGAACCTCAAAAATCCTACCAAAATAGGACGTAGTAAACAATTTGTTTATTTAACAGCATCAAAAAGAATAAATGCAAAATATCGTTCCTGTGATTTATTGAATTTTTTCTCGTGAGTGCAAAGTTTCTGTTTTTCAGCAGAATCAAATCAACTCATATCATAGGTTATCCTATAGGTTCTACTTGGCACAAACACTAAATAAAACATGAAAACACATCTAAACAGAAAGTAGAAACAAAATTTAACAGTAAACAGGAACAAAAACAAAAAACATAAAGAAAAGTGGGTTGCCTCCTAACTAGCGATTTTCTTTAAAGCCTTTTTAGCTAGGCATTGAGATTTTAATGATACTCACATGAAAGACAAGAGTTGAAGCATAAAGAAAGCATCATGAAACGTGTGACAAACACATCTAAGTCTAACATGCTTCCTATGCATAGGCATATTATAAGCGAACAAATTTGCAAGGCAAGCAAAAACTAGCATATGCAAGGGAGAAGAAAGAGACGATAGCAATCTCAACATGAGGAGAAGTAATTTAATAAGATAAAAATTTCTATGACCATATTTTCCTCTCTCATAATAATTACATGTAGGATCATAGGCAAATTCAACAAAATAGCTATCACAAAACATATTCTCAACATGATCCACATGCATGCAAAGTTGACACTCTTCCAAGATAGTGGGATTAACATTAACTAAAGTCATGACCTTTCCGAACCCACTTTTATCAAAAATATCATAAGATTGAACATACTCCAAATATGTGGGATCTAAAGTTGACACTCTTCCAAACCCACTTTCAATATTATTGCAAACACTATTATCAGTCTCATATTCATCATGGGGCTTAAATAAATTTTCAAGGTTACAAGAGGAATCACCCCAATCGTGATCATTGAAACAAGTAGTAGACATAGCAAAACTAGCATCCCCAAGCTTAGGGTTTTGCATATTACTAGCACAATTGACATCAAGAGAATTTATAATAACATCATTGCAATCATGCTTTCCATCTAAGGAACTATCAAGTATGGGTGCAATAGCAACGATCTCGTGTTTAACATAAGGAACTATAGCAAATTCATCTTCATAAATATTGGCATCATGGCCACAAGAATAGCAAGCATCATGTTCATCAAGGGATATTTCACTCAAATCATCAGAATCATAATTATCTATAGATTCGGGAAAATCATTATTTTCTTCCAAAGCAACGATCATTCTATCAATAATTTTTTTGACATAGACATTATGAGCATAGTTTTCGTAGAAGTATCTAAGTATGTCAAAATTTTCAGATTCGCAGAGAGTAATATCATATTTTTCAATCAAATAAGCAACTTCATAAGCACCCTTAAAAGCAACAAATTCTTCAATTTGTTCGATATCATAGTAACTATAAACACCCTTTGCATAAGATGATAAGATGACACTCTTCCAAAAATATCATAAGATTGAACATACTCCAAATATGTGGGATCTAAAGTTGACACTCTTCCAAACCCACTTTCAATATTATTGCAAACACTATTATCAGTCTCATATTCATCATGGGGCTTAAATAAATTTTCAAGGTTACAAGAGGAATCACCCCAATCGTGATCATTGAAACAAGTAGTAGACATAGCAAAACTAGCATCCCCAAGCTTAGGGTTTTGCATATTATTAGCACGATTGACATCAAGAGAATTTATAATAACATCATTGCAATCATGCTTTCCATCTAAGGAACTATCAAGTATGGGTGCAATAGCAACGATCTCGTGTTTAACATAAGGAACTATAGCAAATTCATCTTCATAAATATTGGCATCATGGCCACAAGAATAGAAAGCATCATGTTCATCAAGGGATATTTCAATCAAATCATCGGAATCATAATTATCTATAGATTCGTGCATATCATTATTTTCTTCCAAAGCAACGATCATTCTATCAATAATTTTTTTGACATAGACATTATGAGCATAGTTTTCGTAGCAGTATCTAAGTATGTCAAAATTTTCAGATTCGCAGAGAGTAATATCATATTTTTCAATCAAATAAGCAACTTCATAAGCACCCTTAAAAGCAACAAATTCTTCAATTTGTTCGATATCATAGTAACTATAAACACCCTTTGCATAAGATGATAAGATTTCATTTTCGTTAAACTCACATAGGTGGGGAAGGTGTTTTTAAGGGTTCTTAGAGCAACAAGTAAAATCACAAATTTCACAAAGATTCCAAGCATAACACATCAATCTGCTTATTTGATCCCATAAGAGTCTCCCTTTTTCAGACAAACGGTGATGCACAAAATAAGCATGCTTATCTAAAGATTTCCCATCAACTAGGCTAGTTGGGGTTTCAGTACGAGCGCATAAGGATCAAGGATGATCCAAGTAGAACACTTTAAGTGGATCCATAATAGTAGATTTTTAGCAAGCAAAGATGCAAGCACATAGAAGGCACATGGAGACACAAGCAAACAAAAACACAAGCGAAAGAGAGAGGAGAAGATTGGGAAAGAGAGGGCGAATAAAATGGCAAGGGTGAAGTGGGGGAGAGGAAAACGAGAGGCAAATGGAAAATAATGTAAATGCGAGGGAGATGAGTTTGTGATGGGTACTTGGTATGTCTTGACTTGAGCGAAGACCTCCCCAGCAACGGCGCTAGAAATCCTTCTTGCTACGTCTTGAGCTTGCGTTGGTTTTCCTTGAAGAGGAAAGGGTGATGCAGCACAGTAGCGTAAGTATTTCCCTCAGTTTTTGAGAACCAAGGTATCAATCCATTAGGAGGCTTCTCAACAAGTCCCACAAACCTACACAGACAAACAAATAACTCGCAACCAACGCGACAAAGGGGTTGTCAATCCCTTCACGGCCACTTGCAAAAGTGAGATCTGATAGAGATAATATGATAAGATAATTATATTTTTGGTATTTTATAATATAGATGCAGAAAATAAAGATGCAAATGAAAGTAGATTGGAAGCAAATATGATAAGAGATAGACCCGGGGGCCATAGGTTTCACTAGTGGCTTCTCTCAAGAGCATAAGTATTACAATGGGTGAACAAATTACTGTCGAGCAATTGATAGAAAAGCGAATAATTATGACGTTATCTAGGCATGATCATGTATATAGGCATCACGTCCGCAACAAGTAGACCGACTCCTGCCTGCATCTACTACTATTACTCCACACATCGACCGCTATCCAGCATGCATCTAGAGTATTAAGTTCATAAGAACAGAATAATGCATTAGGCAAGATGACATGATGTAGAGGGATAAACTCAGGCTATATGATATAAACCCCATCTTTTTATCCTCGATGGCAACAATACAATACATGTCTTGCAACCCTTTCTGTCACTGGGTAAGAACACCGCAAGATTGAACCCAAAGCTAAGCACTTTCCCATGGCAAGAAAGATAAATCTAATAGGCCGAACCAAACCAATAATTCGAAGAGACTTGCAAAGATAACTCAATCATATAAAAGAATTCAGAGAAGATTCAATTATTATCCATATATAAATCTGATCATAAACCCACAATTCATCAGATTTCGACAAACACACCGCAAAAAGAGATTACATCGGATAGATCTCCACAAGAGAGGGGGAGAACATTGTATTGAGATCCAAACAGAGAGAAGAAGCCAACTAGCTAATAACTACGGACCCGAAGGTCCGTGGTAAACTACTCACAACTCATCGGAAGGGCTATGGTGTTGATGTAGAAGCCCTCCATGGTGGAATCCCCGTCCGGCAGAATGCCGGCGACGGCTCCAAGATGGGATCTCGCGGATACAGAAGGTTACGGTGGCGGAAATTATGTTTCGGTTGCTCAGGGTATGTAGGCTTATATGGGAGGAAGAAGTACGTCGGTGGCCGCCTGAGGGGCCCATGAGACAGGGGGCGCGCCCTATAGGGGGGGGGGCTCTACCCTCTCGTGGCCGCCTCGGCTGCTTCTTGACTTGCACTCCAAGTCCTCTAGATCACGTTAGTTCCAAAAATCACGCTTCCGAAGGTTTTATTCCATTTGGACTCCGTTTGATATTCATTTCCTTCGAAATTCTGAAATAGACAAAAAAAACAGCAATACAGGCTGGGCCTCCTGTTAATAGGTTAGTCCCAAAAATGATAATAATGTATAAAATAAAGCCCATAAACATCCAAAACAGGTAATATAATAGCATGGAACAATCAAAAATTATAGATACGTTGGATACGTATCATCGAGGACCAACAAATTCTCTAGCACTGAGAGCGATAGCAGCTCAGTCTGATCCAACTGATGATTGGGCACCAACCGCATCAGTGGATCAGGCTGATATACCGGAGGATCGGGCATCGACACCTACACCTGCTCTACAAGGAGCACCATCTCCGGCTGTAGCAGCGGCAGTACCAATCGCACCGGCACGGGCACCAACAATGGCTTCGGCACCTGCACCAACACTTGCACTTGCATCTGCTCCGGCCCGTGCAGCGGCAACCGAACGAGCAGTAGCATCGGCAACAAAATGGGCTGCAGTTCGCACTTCATATACCAAAGTCCTTACAAAAACTGACATGTCCACCTTCTTGGTAAGCATTGGCCGCCCAAGTGCTTTGTTCTTTTTTCTTTCCATGATGTTTCACATGATTCGCTGTGTTGATCTAACTATTTGGTGTATGTCTTCTTGTTTGCAAACAGAGAATTCCAAGAGCAACGAGGGAGTCGTTCAACAATCCGGGTGACCATGGCCAAGTTTCTCTTACCATGCGCAGCATTGGTGTGAATGAACCTGCTTAATATACCATAAGTACAAAGGATGGTCGCATGATGATTGATGCTAAAGGATGGTCAAGGTTCAAATCTAAATCATATCTTGCGGTAGGGGATGATGTCAAAATCGAACTTTCTCGGTAAGGAGAGTTGGTCCAAATCAACTTTGAAATTCTTCAGTAGCAACATGCAACAGCCAAATTGATCTATCCTCTCAAAGATTTTGATGTAATAATCTGGCATGGTGAAACAAGTGTCCTGTGTGTATAAGTAGTACAACAGTATTATTTGTCACATGGTATATCATTGATAGAATTGCAACTCGCATTGCTGGTTAGGAAATGTCGTTCGACTTCATTCCAACAGCCGTCGTGCTTTATTCAATTTTGTGTATTCGCCTTGCGACAACATCTAAAACCAGCACCGTACCGATCGCTTGCAATATGAAAAGCACTGAGGTAGAACACATGGGCCCCCAAACATGCAGGGTGTGCCTGCGGCCCAAAGTCTAGAACTGTGAGCCTGTCTGAGTATTATATTCTCAGCTGAACCCCCATAATGCCCGTGCGTTGCACGTAACATCAAGATGCATTTGTATGAGTATTTTATCTTGCGAGAGAAAAGGATGAACGAGGGAAGGCCTTATTTGCAAATGTGGACAGGTGTGTGGGTACCTTTTTGCAAAATTGCCATAGTTTCCTTCCTATCCATCAGATATAAATCGGACGGCCTATATTGCAGGACGGCAGGCACACCATCATCACCAACTCATCTATATTGTGTTAATATTAAAAAAACTCTGTTTTTTTATAATTATATATGTTATATATATTCCCCTTGATTTTTCTTATGTATAAAGTTGTGATATAAAATATTTTTATATTTCTTTACACAGGGAGTATCTCTGTGTCAAAAATATATTTATGTGTAACTAGTTACTCGTGTCTTTCTACTTCCTTTCGCTGATATGTGGGGCATCCGACAACGGGGTCCATGTGCCATATGCATGAAATTAGAGTGCACAACTGCATGGTAGACACACCCCGGTTGTAGCGCCGCAGTAATGCCCAATGAGCCATCAAATCACAAACCCCCCCACCTTTCCAGCTTTAGCAGTAAGCTGGATGGACGAAGCGGCAATATTTCACTGGGCCTGAATCCTCTTCTCCCTTGTATGCTTGTTCAGAGAAAAGACCCCTCTTGGTGATTGCATAGGGTTTTCTCATGGAGAACCAGGTACGAATTCTTCATCCATCCTCGATAAATCCAAGTCCCTTGGTCGCGGGTAATCCTAGGATGGCAGCCACTGCCGTTGATGCATTTTTCTTCCTATTGAATCTAGTGTGTTTCATTTGTAGTGCCCAAAGTGCGAGGACCCTACATGTTTTTGCGCCCTCGGCGAGATGCCACACTTGTTCCTTCTCATCCTAACACAGTATTTTAAAATGCGCACAATATGTTCCTAGAATCCTCTTTTCTATCCGGGAGGGTGGGGTTTTTTGAACATGCTGTCGACTAATTTGGAAAGTTGGATTGCTATATTTGGATAAAAGGTACTATTACGATGGTCAAAACTAACGTGAAGGAGGAAATTATTTCTAGTTTTGGATAGGGAATACATTGTGTTCTCATATTATTTTTCCTGCAGTGCATTATTTTCTCTGCCAGAACACATGTACTCAACATGCTCGGCCTTGCCATAACTGAATACACCAGTTTAATGGTCACAGTGAAGACAAGCCATGGATATAAGTTCCGAGTTGGGTTCATGAACCAAGAAGATCGCTGCTTTTTTTATGGCCGAACTTGGATAAACTTTCTCAAGTGTTACAGACTGAAAGTTGGCACACAAATGTTGATGGAAATAACAGAACCTGGTCTCATCTTCAATACGATTTTCCACCACGACATCGTTCCAATTGTTCATCCATGTTAGGTTTGTATCTGGTTCTTGCTTGTTGCCTCAATAACTTCTTAATCCACCTATTCTATCTAACAAATCACAATTTAACTTTAGAAGTAGCAACGAATCTCTCACGAAGATGCTACTTCTAACTAATATTTTCTTATAATTGGTGGCACGTGTAGGTTTTTTTAGAGTTAAGCAGGCTGCTCGTTTGTTATTCTGTAAGAACTTGGTTGTTACTGATGGCACTAAAGTTGACTGGGACGACACCCACAAGTTCCTACACTTTATTGATTGTCTTGAGGTCCTTGTGGGGTGTTTCAATGGTGGGAGGCCACGTGGGATATGTGTGCCACTGCTACACTCGTTGAACAGGTCCAACAGTGTCGAGAAACTTATTGTACGAGTTGTTTTCTATTATATATGTTGTTCATAAACTATTCCTTATACACAGTTTTAAAGTTGTGATCTTCTTGAAACAGAAATTGCCCAGTTCTATTGTTCCTATACAGATGCCTGACCATGGTCGGGTCAGACTTGCGCTTGGTCACAACATGATGTTTATGTCGACCTACTCCATTCCCCTTGGAGGTGAAAAGATACTTATTCATGGGTGGTCTCAAATAATGAAGGCCCGTCCATCTTGGAGAATAGGACAGAAGATTATGTTCCTGCTTTTCCATGGCTCTAAAGCGAATATCATGTTTATTGACCACATTGTGAGATGAAGCCGCTTTCAGAAGGTTGTGGATGCGTGGGGTGGCGCCTGGGCCTTGTCCTGGGGCTTGGCAGCCTCACCCTTGGTTAACTATAGGCAAAGTAGCACTGTTCGAGGCATGCTTTGTACGGTTGAACCTGTATAAGTACTCATACTGCTTTCAGCTATGGTTGTTAAGTGCCACTTCTGGTTTCAGTTAAGGTTGTTAAGTACTCCTGCTGCTTTTACAGTCTGTCGTGTTTCTTCAGTCATGTCTTCCTCCAGCCGCCAAAACCAAACCAGCCGGCGGGGCCGCCTGCTTCCCCCTCCCATGGCTGGCTGCGCCTCAGCGCACGCATCACCGCCCCACTGTCTCCTAAATCGTTAACGCCGACGCCCGAGGCCTTGCTGTCATCCTCCGCGCGCTTTGTTGCACTCGCCGCCGCTCCGCCCTCTCGTGTTGTCAACATGGTCAACAAACAACATGAATCGGCAGAAGTACGTGGAGAGGATGACAGTAGGGGCCTACCATGTTAGCGTATGGAAAAAGAAAATGCTTACTCCTAGTGGTTTCCTGACATCTGGGACCCACGACATTGTGAGCGTATATAGGCAATAGACAAGAGAACATCACAAGATCGGTTGACACTTGGGACGTAGCTGCTCGAGCAGTATTTTTATTATTATTGTTGACATGGAGTAGGGTTTCAACTGGGTTGTGGCCCGTCTAGCCCAGGCTTATATTTTATGTTCACCATATGACCAGCCTAGCTATTTTTTCTTTGTGAAAATGAGCCCAGTTTTTTTTAAGAATACCCAATCTAGGCCTACTTATACTTCTACACCCTGATGGGCTGCAACTCATTCAAGACGCCTGCAAATCTTGAAAGTAATATGAAATGGGTTGTAAATATAAAAATAGATGACAAATTGGCAATTACTTTATAATTTTTGAATTTTTCACATTCCAGATTCCTATTTCACTAGGTTTAACCTAATTTAAATATATCTTCAAAGTACTTTAAATCTGGCTCAAAATTTCGGTATTAAAAATAGTTTGGAACCCACAGAAATATGTGACATTTCGTTTCAATTTTTAATCTTGGCCCTGGCCAACAAAAAAACAGACTGCAACAAATTGCATAAGAATTTGCAATGAGCTATATATAAATTATTAAAAAAAGAGGGAATGGTCTGACTTGTGGGCCTATTAAGTTGATGCGTATGCAAGATTTTTTTAGTTATTATATATGTCAACAGACAATTCTAGCAGATGTAACCATTGGATGTCAATCCAACGACCGTCGTGTTTCTTCAATCTCTGATCTTCTTGCTCCAGGCGCCAAATCTAGAGCCGGCGGGACCGCCTGCTCCCGCCTCCCATGGCCGGCTGTGATGCCGCGCAGGCCTCACCGCCCCTACTACTCCCACCGCTGGCCAGGGCATCTCTCTACTCACCCACACCCCCTGTTATTCTGCAGCGACGACAACCTCACACCGCTGCCGAACCAGTGAACCCTCCTACTCCTCTCCACGCGGGCTTCCACTACCGCGTCTTCCCCAGCTCCCCGTCGTCCCCTTCCTAGGCCTCGCCATCGTCCACCGCCCTGGTGCTCTCGGCGCGGCGTGGTCAACGTGGTCATGGAATGACTTCCATCGGAAGAGTACTGTACATGGAGAGGCTGACAGCTGGGTCCATGGCGGCCGCAAGGAAGTGCCTCCTTATTATGCTCAAAATAATTATTCCTCCACCTGACAGCAGGGACCCACCGGACGGGCCACAGTATTTTGCAAAAAAACATTTCCCCCTGACTGTTGGGACCCACCAGCTACATCTTCGCACACAAGGAAGTGCGTCCATATTACGGGAAAAAAAGATTCGCCCCCTGACTCCTGGGACCCACCAGCTACATCTTCGCATGCAAGGAAGTGCCTTACAGTCGGGACCCACCTGGTCGAAGCATACGTAGCGTTGTCATTCTGGTCGCGAACGTGTACGTACATACTTGTCGATGTAGAGGCGTCCACGTGTCATAGTAGAGGCGCGCACGTAGCATATACACGTACGTACATCGACTAGGGTGCAAGAAAGTAAATACGGCCATGTACGTACATATGGGCGGGGTCTCGAATGCCTACTCGCGCATATGTATGGCCAGGGCTCGTGTACATGGCTGGGTCGAAACAGAGAAACTGTGTCATTGTCGTGTTCATGGGGAGCCAACCGGTTGGGCCGGAACGGAATGCATTGTCGTGTTCATCAGGAGGGCTTGGACGGAACAACCGATGGAAACAAGGCCTGGCGTATTGCAGAACGGAGGAAACGGCCTTGTGTTCGACCGACCACGGTCAAAACGGGATCCTGTTCATCGGGAGGGGTCTTGCATACCACAAAACGGAGGAAACAGACTTCTGTTGGACCTCCTACGGTCGAAACGAGGTCATGTTGATCGGGAGGGGTGTGGCATACCGCAAAACAGAGGAAACGGACTTGTGTTGGGGCGCTACGGTCGAAACAGGGGTCCTGTTCATCGGGAGGGGTGTGGTATACCGCAAAAAGGGACTCCATGGTATACTATTCATCTCCACCGTCGACCTCCTTCGCCTCCACAGGCTACTGTTCATCTACCGTCAACCTCCTCCGGCCTCCACCTGCGACTATTCATCCACGGGCTCCTGTTCATCCAGCCTCCACCGTGCGCTCCTCCATCGGCTACTGTTCAACCATCCCTCTCAACGGGTTCCTATTCAACCACCCCTCCATGGGCTACTATTCATCCAGCCCTCCACCGACTATTGTTCAACCAGCCCTCCACGGGGTCGTCCTGTTCATCCAACCCTCCATGGGGTCCTGTTCATCCAGCCCCCACTGGCTCGATCGGGGTCCTGTTCATCCAGAGGCAACACCACGGGGTCCTGTTCATCCACCCCCACCGGGAACTGTTCATCCAACCCCCCAACAACGCTCACTTTCATGAAGGGAAGGAGGCAGCAGGGTTCGATCGGCTTCAGTTAGTAGCAGTAGCAAAGGAATCACTCGGGTTCAGTAACATAGCTAGTGCAATCGCTCAGATTCAGTTAGGGCCCAACGCCTCGCTCAGGTTCAGTTAGAGCCCAACGCCTCACACACACGCGTGTACGTGTACGAGAGAAACGCGCATCGCTCGGCCCCCGACCACCCACCGTAACCGGGAACTCCCTTTCCTCGCCCTCGCTTCTACCACGGGTTTTTCCGTCATGGACGGCCCAAAGAATGTCATGCAGCTGCGTCTGCGGCCCACCCCAGACGAAAATTCCATTTTCTGTCATGATTTTTTGTCATAGAAGTAGGAGCCCACCACATCTATGATGATACTGGGTTTTGTCACAATTATCGTCATAGAAGTGTCATAAGTATGACCGAATTTTTTTCGTTCGCCCTAGAATGTCACGGATGTGTCTTTTTTTGTAGTGCATAGTATTCAATGCACTTCATATGAAAGTTTTTATTATATCCATCTTGGATGCCCATCATATTAGGACTTGTTTTATAACCAAAGAAAACTACCATGTTGTTCTACAAGACTCAAAATAATATAAGTGAAGCATGAGAATTCAACAATTTCTACAAAATAAAGCCACCGCCATGCTCTAAAAAGATATAAGTGAAGACTAGAGCAATATTGCCTAGCTCAAAAGATATAAGTGAAGCACATAGAGTATTCTAATAAATCATGATTCATGCGTGTCTCTCCCAAAGGTGTGTACAGAAAGTATGATTTGGTAAACTAAAATGCAAAGACTCAAATCATACAAGATGCTCCAAGCAAAACACATATGATGTGGTGAATAAAAATATAGCCTCAAGTAAAGTTATCGATAGACGAAGACGAAAGAGGGGATGCCTTCCGGAGCATCCCGAAGCTCAGGCTTTTGGTTGTCCTTGAATTTTACCTTGGGGTGCCTTGGGAATCCCCAAGCTTAAGCTCTTTCTACTCCTTATTCCATAGTCCATCAAATCCTTACCCAAAACTTGAAAACTTCACAACACAAAACTCGACAGAAAATCTCATGAGCTCCGTTAGTATAAGAAAATAAATCACCACTTTAAGGTACTGTTGCAAACTCATTTTTATTTGTATTGGTGTAATATCTAATGTATTCCAACTTTTCCATGGTTCATACCCCCCGATACTACTCATAGATTCATGAAAATAAGCAAACAACACGCGAAAAACAGAATCTGTCAAAAACAGAACAGTCTATAGTAATCTGTAACTCTCGAATACTTCTGTAACTCTAAAAATCAAAAAAATTAGGAAAACTTGAGAAAGTTGTGTAGCCCAGATTCTCCGGAGTCCTGCTAGCTCAGTTGCTACAGCCCGAATTCACTCGCTGATGACCGACATGTTCGTTGCTGGGTCATGTATGCCTGTCCCTGTAAGTTAGTGCCACTTTGGATTCACGACTAGCCATGTCAGCCCGGGTTCTTTGTCATATGGATGCTAGCGGCACTATCATATACGTGAGCCAAAAGGCGCAAACGGTCTCGGGCCAGGTAAGGTGGCACCCGTGGGAATACCGTGCGTGAGGCCGCAAAGTGATATGATGTGTTACATGCTAGATCGGTGTGACTTAGGATCGGGGTCCTGACAGCTTTGCAACATCTCTCAAGCCGAGACACAAAGCACACATCTCGAGGGATGGAGTGGAACAGATGACGAGGATTCACTAGATAGAAAACAAGTCCACACTTAAGAAGGTGTTGAACGGTTGTCAACGTAGCGAGGAGTTGAGTTGCCATGGTACCATAACAGGGCACCTTAGGGAAGGTGACTCGTAGATATATCCCCTTAGGTGGGAAAAAGAATTACCTTTGATTCAGAGATCATTGAAACTCTTTATACCAGCCTAAGGCAAATCATAATGGATCATTTGAGGGAGCTCGGAAGAATGGCATACTCAAACTAGGATGGATGATGTGGATTACCTTGTCGAAGACAATGCAAGGGATGATTTCGCTTGCGCATGCTCTCCAGAATTTGAGCATTTCCATATTCATCAAGGTTTTACCAATATCCGTGTCAAGGATCCTGGCAACACAACATACCACCATGATGAATAGTGATGGACGATGCGGATGCAAACGAAGATAACACCTTCTCAGATTTCACCTTAGCGAGGCCAAGGAAACAAAATCTGGATGATCGACCGAGAGACATTTAGCACTCCGCTTCTAATGTTCTCCTTGAGGTACTAGCATATCCCAATCATAGATATGGTTTGATATCTAGAACATCAAGTAAAAGGTCGGACTTCGGGAACACAAAAATCCATAAGGGACAACTAGGGAGTAAATCCTACGAAATCCTTATGGGGAGGTGGCCAACTTCCTCAATCAAGATACTACAACAAGAGGTCTTCCGGCTGGGTGTGTTGGCCACGACATCCACTTTACCGGGTTACAGAGAGACCATTATTATAGTTCTTGGGAAATGTTCCAACCATCATATCTGCCTGAGATTCAGATCTGGTTGGTGTCAGGATATCCCAGACTCATCGAGTCTAGGAAGAAAAAAGAAAGTTTGCAACACAAATCGACGAGATGACGTTGCGAGATTCTCGGGAAATGAAGTACGATAGTAAGCTCCAAAACATGAGCTGGTTCTGCTACACACATGTGAACATGTTGTCCCAGACAAGCATGACCACATGGTAGTCTTACAGCAAAACACTACCAAGTTCTGGTTGGGAACCATCATCGAGGATATCGGAGTCTTGTGCATGATCTAGAATTAACACAACCAATTCCTTTTCCTAGAGCAAATCAATTAGTGGCTTAGGGTGCTAGGGAATACATATGGGATGAAGGTTGCAAGTCTCCAAACCACATAATACTTCACGCATATGCTTCACTAAATTGGGATGATTCCGGAGGAGGCAAAAAATAAACTTTCTCGAATTCACGATGACAACTTACATCAAATGCACGTGAATCTAAGAAGGTCACTTCTTTCATCCAGCATATGCTTCATGGGCTAGCATGAAGAAATGCTTTCAAAAGTTTCCAACACTAGCTTAATGCTCAACAAAATCATGGAGAAGATAAAAATGTTGCTGATGGACTCAACAACAATTCATCCAGGTTTCCATGAAGATGGAGTTCCATAATTATGTGAACAAGTGATAGTATTGGTCAGACCAAAGGATGTAATGGTGTATGCTCGAGGGATCAACCAAGAGTAAGACAACATTACGAACATCGTTGGTTCTTAATTGATTTGACGATAGCCCATACTCAAATCAAAGTTTTTATAAGACAATAGGTCTAATAACTGATCATAAGGACCAATCGATGAAGACATCATCTTTCTTCAACTAACACACCCACACCAGGATATCCCTTTGAAACGAACTAAGTTAGGTAAGCTTTTATCTTCCAACTCTCCAAGTTGTCGTTTAGCTTAACTAACTAGCTCAGGGGTATCCAACACAGATTCTTGGAGAAAAGGTGGTTTACAGGAATAAACCAACTTGATCACGAACTCAACATAGCGGTCAGGTGACAACCGGGTAATACTTCCGAGAAGATATACGGAAAATCACGAACCACCGATATGTCACTCAGCTTGAGAACAATCTTGCTTTTCAGGGCAAGACGATATGATCAAATGAGCGAGGATTTGACAAAATCCTAACTCATCAATCAAAGAGTGCACTAGGAAATAAGGACTAGGTAGCACAATCTATCTTAGAATGAGGATTCAAAAATCAACACGCCAAGAATAACATTATTGTCCTTTAACTACCAGGCAACGGGGTTGCTAGGAGTATTGATTTCACACATCATAGTTCATCTTCGGCATTCCGGTTGCAACAACACGGGAGCCGAGAAATGACTAATGAGGGCGAGAAGTATCACTGTATCAAGAATTCATAGGAGGGTGTGCAATTCCCATGATATTCTTGGTATAAAGATGGTAGCACTCCAAGGTGGAACAGAACAAAAACTGGATTAGTATTTTGACTTGCGGAGTATGACTACTTTAACCCAATCCTAGATATGGATGAGGTACTGGAGTTCATTTCTCCTAGTCATTCTGGAATAGAATGGCTTGACGGAACACATGAATAATAGGCATCGATAAACATGAATGCACGACTACTCCTGACTATCAATTGGTAGACGCGGGTCAGAATACAACTAAAGGGGAACAACTCAAAAGAACATATGATTTTCTGAGTTGTGGATGCATGGATTAGCATGTCGAACGAGTTCAACATATTTCTTCCGGACAACCCATGCGGAAAGGTAGAACTGGCAGAATCACAACATAGAATCGTGAACTCATCCAGAGCTCTAGTTGTGATCTTTTGGTTCAAAATAACTTCTGCCATAAGCAGTTCATGGTATTTGGAAGAAGGAAATACCACGAACCTCGAGGACTATCGCAAAGGTTGCTAATAACCTAAAGGAACGAGCAAAAACTATCAACATGAAGCAAGTGGGGTGAATCTCGGGTTCAAAACCCGGGAGTAGAATACCTACTACTAAGTGGCATCACGGGATGCTTTCGAGAATAATGGCCAGAATCATCACACTGGGAACATAAAACATGGCTAAGTTACTAGGTGATACTCTAGACATCTAGGGTCATAATAATAGCTCCAACATATATGTCGAGGCAATAGAGTACCTCAACTCACCGTTATGTGTGGTTAACCTGGCCAGAAAGGTCATCGAAAACAGAGGGAAGGATTTTGCAATTGCATCAGATTATTTAGAAACCTGGGATGACTCGGACAAAATAACGGCTGTAAATGCTCAAAAGATTTGAGACATCCTGCAAAAATGGTGGCATAACCATTCAAAAGCACAATAACAAGGTTCCGAGACCAACTATGAACACACAGAGGTAGTAGGAACTGAACTAAGGTCTAAATCCAACAATCATATAAGTCTATGGATTAGTAACACATGATCCTGATAGAAAGAAGAGAAATCCTAGTTTCTTAACCCCGTAGGAAAGATAAGTTCCCATCCACAACCAATTCCCTTATATAACTAAAGAATTTCTAGACTCAACTTCGACCAGTTTGGCTTGGTAATCCTACAGGCCGTCAGGCTCTGATACCAAAGCTGTCAGGACCCCGACTCAATGCCACATCGATCTAGCATGTAACACCTCATATCACTTTGCGGCCTCATGCACGGTATCCCCACGGGTGTCGCCTTACCTTTGCCCGGGACCGTTTGCGTCTTTTGGCACACGTATATGATAGTGTCGCTAGCATCCATATGATAAGGAGTCCGGGCTGACATGGCTAGTCGTAAACCCAAAGTGGCACAAACTTACAGGGACAGGCATCCATGACCCAACATCGAACGTGTCGGTCATCAGCGAGTGAATCCAGGCTGTAGCACTGGGCTAGCAGGACTCTGGTGAACCGGGCTGTAGCGGGCTAACAGGACTCTGGTATTCATCGCGTGACATTTCCCCGAAGGGACAGACACAGGAACGAAGAAGGACACATGCCGGCCAGCCTAAGTGTTCCGGAGCAGTAGCAAGCTACCATGGCTCAGTGGAAACACTAGGAGACATTTCCCAGTAAGAGAGACTACTAAGGATAAACAACTAGATAGTCAGATCCCACACATACCAAGCATTTCAATAACATACACACAATATGCTCGATATGTGCAAATACAACATGGCATCACAACAAGACTCTACAACTCAAGTATTTATTCAATAGGCTCCGAGGAGCGAGATATTACAAACATGGGTCTCATGGCCCAACATTCAGAGCATACAAGTCAAAACACAAACGGAAGCTTAACATGTCTGAGTACAGACATCTACAAAAGAAAAAAGGCTGAGAAGCCTGACTGTCTATCAGATCCTGCCGAGGGCACAAGATCGTAGCTGAGGTAACAAGCTAAACGTCGAAGTCCACGTGGAACTACTAGCGAGATTGAAGTCTCTCTGCAAGAACATAAATTAAGCAACATGAGTACAAATGTACCCAGCAAGACTTACATCAGATCTATCTACATATGCATCAGTATCAACAAAGGGGTGGTGGGGTTTAACTGCAGCAAGCCAGCTTTGACTCGGTGTCTATCTTGAACTACAAATGCAAGTAACTCTTTTGAGGTGGCGCACACGAGTCCACATATTCACCATATCAATACACCACTATGGATCCGCTCCCGTCTCCCTACGAGAACGCCATCCATAGCACTCACGCTTATCTTGCGTATTTTAGAGTATCCACTTTCACTTGTCTACGAACTGTACAGGCAACCCAGAAATCCTTTACCGCGGACACGGCTATTCGAATAGATCATATTAACCCTGCAGGGGTGTACTTCTTCACACACGCTCTCACCACTTACCGCCGTTTACACGACATGTACTCGGCAACCTTCAAGCGGAAGCCCAGCGAGGGTGTCGGCCACGACCTGACTAACCACACAATTCTCTCGTCCAGGTTTATCGCCTATTCGGGTTCCATCCGCAAGGAGATCCGGCCGGGGTGTCGCTCACGGCCCCAAACGATGTGAGCAGGGTTCCCAAGCCCACCATCCGGGTGCCACTTGGTACACCGTGCCACTGTGCCTAGTCTGTCCCAAGCCCACCTGTACCGGATGCCACTTGGTAGACTACTAACACTACCTACAAACACCAGAAACTAGTTGCAACTCCTGGACAGAGATCATGTTGATTAATATGTCAAGAGGGGTCGAGTTACCGGAACCCAATGTGTGGTAGTAACTGTTCATGGATCACAAACACAGAACTCATTTCCTAAGGACGGTTTCAATGAGACAACCCACCATGTACTCCTACATGGCCTCTCACCGCTACCTTTACCAAATCGTGTTCACACACTTAGCTCACACACAGTAGGACATGTTTACACACCTCCGATTCATTCCCGATGAATCAGACCTGACTCAACTCTAAGCAGTAGCAGGCATGACAAACAAGCATGAATGAGTAGGCACAATAGGGCTCAAACAACTCCTACTCATGCTAGTGGGTTTCATCTATTTACTGTGGCAATGACAGGTCATGCAGAGGATAAGGGGTTCAGCTACCGCAGCAAATAACAAAAATGTCGTTGTTGTCCTAATGTAGTAAAAGAGAGCAGGAGCGAGAGAGTGGGATTGTATCGGAATGAACAAGGGGGTTTTGCTTGCCTGGCACTTCTGAAGATAATATAGTTCTTCATCGGTGTCATCGAACTCATGGTCGGAACGTCGTCTACTGAGAGGGGACAAATACCGACAAACAAGGGAGAACACAATCAATGCAATGCAACAATATGATGCATGAATGTGACATGGCAATATGCTGTGGTTTGAGCTAATGCAACTAGCAACAAGTTAAATGAAGTTGGTTTGAATCCAAGATTCAAATTAAAACTCCATATGTGAAGGTTTAAATGTCATTTAATTGAATTGTCCTAAATAGTAGTCATAAGTTGTTCCAACATGCATGAAAATGGTACAGATGGATAGATTGAATTTTTCTGATCATTTTTCATATATAAATTATTTGATTTGGAGCTACGGTTGAATTTCTATGAATTTTAGAAGTTTTGGGCATTTTCTGGAATTTTCAGAATTAAATTAAATCCAGAAAATGGTTAACTGCGTCAGCATTGCATCACTATGACGTCAGCGGGTCAACTGTGGTTGACCAGGTCAAATCTGACCAGTGGGGTCCATTGGTCAGTGACACAACTAACTAACCGAGTTAGTTAGTGTTAGGTTAAGTACTAATCTAGGTTAATTAGCACTAACTAGACCTAACTAATAACTAACAGGGGCGGGTCCACACGTCAGTGACGTAGTGGGTTAACTAAAAGTTAATTAGCACTAAGCTAAAATTAGTAGGGCTCTGGTCCCACCTGTCATTGACCCAGGGGAGGTCAAACCCCTGGTCAAACGAGTCAATCCTGCCGGCGTTGAGTCGCCGGCGAGGCCGAGGCGGCGGAGGCCTTCGGGTTTCTTGCTCCGGCGACCAAACGGACAGAGGAGGGGCTCTACGGATAGCTGGAAGAGCACCGCATCTTCCTGTGTGAGCGGAAGAGGCTGAGACGGCCCGAGCTCACCGGAACGGAGCTCGCGGCGGTGGCCGGAGTTCGGGTGTGGACGGGGTCGACGCTACGGGGCACTAGGGATTAAACTGGCAGGTGCTACGTGCTCCTGGGGGTTCACCGAGCATGGTGACGCGCTCAGGCGCGGGCTGCGGTGGCCTTGGCCACGGCGGCAAGGAACCACGGCGGCGGTGAGCTCTCCGCTCCGGTGGACATTGGCGCTAGCGGGAGGAAAAGAGCCAGGGGAGAGAGGGGATCGACGCAGAAGCTCATAGCGGATCGAACGAAGGGGTTGGCGAGCTCGGGGGCGTCCTTGTTGCTGCGAATCGAGCAACGGCGATCTCCGGCCATGGCGATGAAGACGGTGGTGATGGCGGCGTTGCAGGGGCTCCCGCGGTGCGTTTCTCGGCGAGAAGGAAGAGGTGATCGAGGCGGATCTCCTGGGCACTTCGGGTGGCCGTGAGGAGCACGGTGGCTATGGCGAACGGCGTCGGTGACTACGATGGCGTTCGGCTTTGGGAGAGAGAGAGCAAGGGGAAATTGAGTGGCGTCGGCTCGATCCAGACGTCTGCGGTGAGGTCTTCCGCGGCGTCCATGCAAGCAGGCAGGCAGGAGGTGGACGGGGCGCGTGGCCACGCGCACGGGGCACACGCCCGGCGTCCTACTGTCACGAGGAAGACGACAGGAGGAGAGGCCAGTGGGCTGGGCCGCCAGCTGAGCTGGGCAGCTGCAGTGCTGGGCCGCACAGGTAAGTTAGCCAGGTAAGCCGCTGTTCTTTTCCTATTTTTATTTCTCTTTTCTATTTCTTCTAAAACTTGATGGCTTTATTAAAAATACTTAGGCACACTCAAAAATCACCAAACTGCTCATGGACATTGTTTGGAATATATCCAACATGGAACATTTCAGTTTAGGATTATTTGGACATTTTAAATATTTTATAGTATTTAAATGCCCAAAGTCAAATAGAGTATGATTTAATTCAGAGCCCAAATATGTCATGGAAAAATGTGCATCATCTCTGGCTACTGTTTACAGTATTTTCCATAAATGATGAACATTTTTGAAAGCCATTTGGACTTACTGAAAATATTTTAGGTGAACCTAGTGAATTCCTTTAATGCTAGGGTTTAGCCAATCCCCATTTCAACTTTAAAGAATTTAAACATGATGCAACACATGACTAGCTAGCTCAGAGCAAACCAGATGCTAGGGATGTGACAACTCACCCAATCCATAGCAAAAAGAATCAGATCAAAAGCACCTTTCTGTGAATTTTGAAAACTAATTTACTAGGCGCAAAAGTTTCTGTTTTTCAGCAGGATCAACACAAATATCACTGTAAGCTATCCTAAAGGTTCTACTTGGCACAAACACTAATTAAAATATAGACCACATCTAAATAGAAGCTAGATGAATTATTTATTACTAACCATAATGAAAAAGCAAATAACAAAAATAAAATTGGGTTGCCTCCCAACAAGCACTATCGTTTAACGCCCTTAGCTAGGCGTAAAAACGCGAATAGATCTATGTATTTTCATCTTTGGTATGCAATCCATAAGTGTCTCTCATAATAGATTCATATGGCAATTTAATTTTCTTCCTAGGAAAGTGTTCCATGCCTTTCCTTAACGTAAATTGGAATCTAATGTTTCCTTCTTTCATATCAATAATTGCACCAATCGTTCTAAGGAAAGGTCTACCAAGAATAATAGGACAAGTATGATTACAATCTATATCAAGAACAATGAAATCTACGGGCACATAATTCCTATTTTAAACAATAAGAACATCATTAATCCTTCCCATAGGTTTCATAATAGTGGAATCCGTAAGATGCAAATTTAAAGAACAATCATCAAATTGACGGAAACCTAGCACATCACACAAAGTTTTTGGAATCGTGGAAACACTAGCACCCAAATCACACAAAGCATAACATTCATAATATTATTCTTAATCTTAATAGTAGGTTCCCACTCATCATAAAGTTTTCTAGGGATAGAAACTTCTAATTCAAGCTTTTCTTCAAAAGATTGCATCATAGCATCAACAATATGTTTAGTAAAAGCTTTGTTTTGATTATAAGCATGAGGAGAATTTAACACGGATTGCAACAAGGAAATACAATCTATTAAAGAACAATTATCATAATTAAATTCCTTCAAATCCAAAGTAGTGGGTTCATTGCTACTTAAAGTCTTGACCTCTCCAATCCCACTTTTATCAATTTTTGCATCTAGATCTAAAAACTCCGAATCATTGGGACGCCTTTTAACTGAAGTTGACTCATCTCCAGTCCCATATTTATCAAGATTCATATTGGAAAACAAAGATTTAATAGGAGTCACATCAATAACTTTTAGATCTTCATCATTATTATTATGAAAACTAGAAGACCATGCTTTTACAAACCAATCTTTTTTAGCACGCATCTTAGCGGTTCTTTCTTTGGACTCATCAATGGAAATTCTCATGGCCTTGAGAGACTCATTGATATCATGCTTAGGTGGGATAGATCTAAGTTTCAAAGAATCAACATCAAGAGAAATTCTATCCACGTTCCTAGCCAAATCATCAATCTTGAGAAATTTTTCTTCAATTAAAGCATTGAAATTCTTTTGCAAAATCATAAATTTTTTAACACTATTCTCAAAATCAGAGGGCATCTTATTAAAATTTCCATAAGAGTTGTTGTAGGAATTCCCATAGGATTAAAATCGCCTCTATACGCGTTATTACCAAAATTGTTCCTACCAACAAAATTCACATCCATAGATTCATTATTATTCTCAATCAAAGTAGACAAAGGAATATCATTAGGAACAGAAGAAATACTCTTATTAGCAAATAATTTCATAAGTTCATCCATCTTTCCACTCAAAACATTAATCTCTTCAATCGCATGAACTTCTTTACTAGTGGATCTTTCGGTGTGCCATTGAGAATAATTAACCATAATATTATCTAGGAGCTTAGTAGCTTCTCCTAAAGTGATTTCCATAAAAGTGCCTCCCGCAGCCGAATCTAAATGATTTCTAGAAGCAAAATTCAATACGGCATAATTTTTTCGTATAATCATCCACAAATTCAAACAATGTATAGGGTAATTACGTATCATCAATTTCATACTCTCCCAAGATTGTGCAACATGCTCATGATCAGGTTGCTTAAAATTCATAATATCGTTCGTAAGGGAGATGATCTTAGCGGGAGGAAAATACTTATAGATGAAAGCATCTTTACACTTATTCCACGAATCAATGCTATTTATAGGCAAAGATGAAAACCAAGTTTTAGCATGATCTCTAAGCAAAAACAGAAATAACTTCAATTTAACAATATCATTATCCACATCCTTCTTCTTTTGCATATCACACAAATGAACAAAATTGTTTAGTTGGGATGCGTCATCTTCACTAGGAAGGCCAGAAAATTGATCTTTCATAACAAGATTCAACAAAGCGGCATTAATTTCACAAGATTCAACATTAGTAGTGGCAGCAATCGGAGTGCTAATAAAATCATTGTTGTTGGTATTGGAAAAGTCACACAATTTGGTATTATCTTAAGCCATCGTGACAAAGCAAGCAATCCAACACACAAGCACACAAGAAGCAAGCGAAAAGAGACGAATGGGAGAGGGGCGAAGAAAAGGCAAAGGTTTTCAAAAATCATTTTAGAAGTGGGGGAAAGGAAAACGAGAGGCGAATGGCGAATAATGTAATTCAAGGGAGAAGAGTTTATGATGGGTACTTGTTATGGCTTGACTTGACATAGATCTCCCCGGCAACGGCACCAGAAATCCTTCTTGCTACCTCTTGAGCTTGCGTTGGTTTTCCCTTGAAGAGGAAAGGGTGATGCAACAAAGTAGTGTAAGTATTCCCTTAGTTTTAAGAACCAAGGTATCAATCTAGTAGGAGACAACGCATAAGTCACCGAATACCTGCACAAACAATCAATAACTTGCACCCAACGCGATAAAGGGGTTGTCAATCCATTCACGGTCACTTGCAAAAGTGATATCTGATAGAGATAAATAAACGGTAAAGTAAATATTTTTGGTATTTTTGGTTTATAGATCGGAAAGTAAAGATTGCAAAATAGTAGATCGGAAACTAGTAAGATGTAAAGGAGATTCAATAATATGGAAAAGAGACTCGGGGCCATAGGTTTCACTAGTGGCTTCTCTCAAGATAGCAAATATTACGGTGGGTGAACAAATTACCGCCGAGCAATTGATAGAAAAGAACATAGTTATGACGATATCTAAGGCAATGATCATGAACATAGGCATCACGTCCGTGTCAAGTAAACAAAACGATTCTGCGTCTACTACTATTACTCCACACATCGACCGATTCCTGCCTACATCTAGAGTATTAAGTTCGTGAAGAACAGAGTAATGCATTAAGTAAAATGACATGATGTAGAGGAATTAACTCAAGAAATATGATGAAAACCCCCATCTTTTTATCCTCGATGGCAACAATAGAATACGTGCCTTGCTGCCCCTACTGTCACTGGGAAAGGGCACCGCAAGATTGAACCCAAAGCTAAGTACTTCTCCCATTGCAAGAAAGATCAATCTGGTAGGCCAAACTAAACCAATAATTCGAAGACACTTGCAAAGATATCAAATCATGCATATAAGAATTCAGAGAAGAACCAAATAATACTCATAGCTAATCTGATCATAAATCCACAATTCATCGGATCTCGGCAAACACACCGCAAAAGAATATTACATCGAATAGATCTCCAAGAACATCGAGGAGAACATGGTATTAAGAATCAAAGAGAGAGAATGAGCCATCTAGCTACTAGCTATGGACCCGAAGGTCTGTGGTAAACTACTCACGCATCATCGGAGAGGCAATGGTGTTGATGAATAAGCCCTCCATGATCGAATCCCCTTCCGTCAGGACACCGGATAATGCCCCTAGAAGGGATCTCACGGGTATCGAAGGTTGCGGCGGTGTAAAAGTGGTTTCGTGGCTCCCTTGGATGTTTTCAGGGTATAAGAGTATATAGGCGAAGGAACTAGGTTAGGGGAGCTACAAGGGGCCCACGAGGTAGGGGGCGCCCCCTACCCCCCTGGGCGTGCCCTCCTGCCTCGAGGCTGCCTCGTTGCGTCTCCGACTTCATCTCCAAGTCTTATGGTTTCTTTTCGGTCCAAGAAAGATCATCGCGAAAGTTTCATTCCGTTCAGACTCCGTTTGGTATTCCTTTTCTACGAAACTCTAAAATAAGCAAAAAACAGAAACTGGCACTGGGCTCTTGGTTAATATCTTAGTCCAAAAAATAATATAAAATATCATAAAAATGCCTATTAAACATCCAAAACAGATAATGTAATAGCACGGAACAATAAAAAATTATAGATACCTTGGAGACGTATCAAGCATCCCCAAGCTTAATTCCTACTCGTGCTCAAGCCGCCAAAACCATCGCTGGCAGTAGCGCCGGCATCTGCCTCCCATGGCCGGCTGTGCTGCCATGTAGGCCTCGCTGACCCACTCTACTACCAATGGTGGCCAGGTCATACTTGTACTCACCCACACCTTCTGTTATTCACTAGTGAAGGCAACCTCACCCGGCAGCCGAACCAGTCCCTCGTACTCCCCTCCGCCAGGGAATCCAGTGCCCCTTGTTCCATGACTCCATATCGTTCCCATCTTAGGACTCGCCGTCGCCCACTGCCTTGGTGCTCTCGGCGCGGTGTGGTCAACATGGTCAAGGAACGCCTTCCATCGGAAGAGGACTGTTCATCAAAATAAGCAAACCACACACGAAAAACAAAATCTGTCAAAAACAGAACAGTCTGTAGTAATCTGTAACTTTTGAATACTTTTGGAACTCCAAAAATCCTACCAAAATAGGACGTCCTAGGAAATTTGTCTATTGATCTACAGAAAAAAAGAATAAATGCAAAAGCACGTTTCTGCGATTTATTGTTTTTTTCCTCGTGAGTGCAAAGTTTCTGATTTTCAGCAGAATCAAATTAACTCATACCATAGGTTATCCTATAGGTTCTACTTGGCACAAACACTAATTAAAACAAGAAAACACATCTAAACAGAAAATAGATGCAATATTTATTACTAAACAGGAGCAAAAACAAATAAACTAAAATAAAATTGGGTTGCCTCCCAACTAGCGCTATTGTTTAACGCCCCAAGCTAGGCATAAAAGCGAGGATAGATCTAACTAGTACCATCTTTGGCACTTGATTCCTTAATAGAGCACTTGTAATCCTTAGGAAATTCTTTCTTTTTAGTCATGATTAAACTTCTAGGCAAGAAATCAAGAAATTTACTTGTGGCAAAAGGTTCCTCAATGATAGTGGAAAAACTAGGGTGAACACTTATGGATTTGAGATCCGCATTTTCCTTACTAGAACATTCACCTTTATTTTTAGGAACATACATTAATTTGCCAAACTTAATAGGAGGGGTTGGAGTATTTTTCATGGATGAAAAGGCAGACCCTAAGTTAGTAATTATATCCTCAAGTTTACCAATTCTTGTAGAATCTTGTTCTATTCTTTCATTAACTATAGGTTCCTTTTCTTTAAGATTTTTCAAAGTAACTCCAACCTTAGATCCATATTGATCAATTTGGTTGTGGATCTTTTTATCCAAATTTTCAATTAATTCGACAATAGCAACTTTATTTTCAATAATTTCAAGCCTTTGCATCACATGTTCTGAAATTAAAACTGTTCTGTTAACCAAAAGAGGCGGTAGACCGAAAAAATATGTCATGGCATTGTAAGCGTCAAAAGTATGGCTACCCAAAAAATTCCCTCCGGTAATGGTATCAAGAATGTATCTATTCCAAGGGGTAATGCCTATATAAAAATCGCAAAGAAGAACGAAAGTGGATTGCTTCCTAGTAGATCTATTTTGAGCATTGCAAATTCTATGCCAAGCATCTTTTAGATTTTCTCCCTCCCTTTGTTTAAAATTAAGAACTTCATGGTCGGGAGTATTAATGATGATAGGAGGACTAGCCATGATAACAAGATAAATAACTAACACACAAGCGCACAAAAAGGCAAGCAAAAGAGAGAGGAGAAAGAGAGGGCGAATAAAACAGCAAGGGTGAAGTGGGGGAGAGGAAAACGTGAGGCAAATGACAAATAATGTAAATGCGAGGGAGATGAGTTTGTGATGGGTACTTGGTATGTCTTGACTTGAGCGAAGACCTCCCCGGCAACGGCGCCAAAAATCCTTCTTGCAACGTCTTGAGCTTGCGTTGGTTTTCCTTGAAGAGGAAAGGGTGATGCAGCACAGTAGCGTAAGTATTTCCCTCAGTTTTTGAGAACCAAGGTATCAATCCAGTAGGAGGCTCCTCACAAGTCCCACGCACCTACACAAGCAAACAAAGAACTCGCAACCAACGCAATAAAGGGTTGTCAATCCCTTCACGGCCACTTGCGAAAGTGAGATCTGATAGAGATAATATGAAAAGATAAATATTTTTTTGGTATTTTATGATATAGATTGGAAAAGTAAAGATGCAAATAACAGTAGATTGAAAGTCTATATGATAAGAGATAGACCCGGGGGCCATAGGTTTCACTAGTGGCTTCTCTCAAGATAGCGTAATTATTACGGTGGGTGAACAAATTACTGTCGAGAAATTGATAGAAAAGCAAATAATTTTGAGATTATATAGGCATGATCATGTATATAGGCATCACGTCCGTGACAAGTAGACCGACTCCTGCCTGCATCTTTTACTATTACTCCACACATCGACCGCTATCCAGCATGCATCTAGAGTATTAAGTTCATGAAGAACAGAGTAACGCATTAAGAAGGATGACATGATGTAGAGGGATAAACTCATGCAATATGATATAAACCCCGTCTTTTTATCCTCGATGGCAACAATACAATACGTGCCTTGCTGCCCCTGCTGTCACTGGGAAAGGACACCGCAAGATTGAACCCAAAGCTAAGCACTTCTCCCATTGCAAGAAAGATCAATCTAGTAGGCCAACCAAACCGATAATTCGAAGAGACTTGCAAAGATAACTTAATCACAAATAAAAGAATTCAAAGGAGATTCAAATACTTCTCATAGATAAACTTGATCATCAACCCACAATTCATCAGATCTCGACAAACACACCGCAAAAAGAGTTACATCGAATAGATCTCCGAGAAGAGGAAGCAGAACTTTGTATTGAGAATCAAAGAGAGAGAATAATCCATCTAGCTAATAACTATGGACCCGAAGGTCTGTGGTAAACTACTCACAACTCATCGGAGAGGCCTTGGAGTTGATGTAGAGGCCCTCCGTGGTGGATTCCCCCTCCGGCGGAGCACCGACGATTGCTCCAAGATGGGATCTCGCGGATACAGAAGGTTATAGTGGTGGAAATAGTTTTCCGGTGGCTCCCCTGATGGTTTCGGGGTACATGGGTATATATGGGAGGAAGAAGTACGTCAGTGGATGCTCGAGGGGCCCACAAGTGTGGGGGGGCGCGCCCACTTGTAGGGGGCACGCCGGGCACCCTCGTGGCCGCCTCGCTTGTTTCTTGACTTGCACTCCAAGTCCTCTGGATCACGTTTGTTCCAAAAATATTGCTCCCGAAGGTTTCATTCCTTTTGGACTCTATTTGATATTCCTTTTCTTCGAAACACAGAAATAGGCAAAAAAATAGCAATTTGGGCTGGGCCTTCGGTTAGTAGATTAGTCCCAAAAATGATATAAAAGTGTAAAGTAAAGCCCATAAACATCCAAAACGGGTAATATAATAGCATGGAACAATAAAAAATTATAGATACGTTGGAGATGTATCAAACATCCCCAAACTTAATTCCTGCTCGTCCTTGAGTAGGTAAATGATAAAAACAGAATTTTTGATCTGGAATGCTACCTAGCATATTTCTCAATGTATTTCTCTTTATTGTGGCATGAATGTTCAGACCCAAATGATTCCAAATAAAAGTTCGTATTGATATAAAGAATGATAACACTTCAAGCATACTAACTTAAGCAATCATGTCTTCTCAAAATAACATGGCAAAGGATCATCCCTACAAAATCATATAGATTGGTCATGTTTCATTTTTGTTACACAAGAATGCTCTCATCATGCACAACCCCGATGACGAGCCAAGCAATTGTTTCATACTTTAGTAATCTCAAACTTTTTTCAACCTTTCACGCAATACATGAGCATGATCCATGGATATAGCACTGTGGGTGGAATAGAATATAATGATCGGGGTTATGTGGAGAAGACAAAAAGGGAGAAAGTCTCACATTCACAAGGCTAATCAACGGGCTATGGAGATGCCCATCAATTGATGTCAATGCGAGGAGTAGGGATTGCCATGCAACGGATGCACTAGAGCTATAAATGTATGAAAGCTCAATAAAAGAAACTAAGTGGGTGTGCATCCAACTTGCTTGCTCATGAAGACCTAGGGCATTTTGAGGAAGCCCATCGTTGGAATATACAAGCCAAGTTTTATAATGAAAAATTCCCACTAGTATATGAAAGAGACAACAAATGAGACTCTCTATATGAAGAACATGGTGCTACTTTGAAGCACAAGTGTGGAAAAAGATAGTAACATTGTCCCTTTTATTTTTTCCTTTTTTTATTTTGGGCTATTCTTCTTTTTTTTTTGGCCTTTCACTTTTTTTTATTTGGCCTTTTTGGCCTTTTTCTTTTTTTTCTTTGGGACAATGCTCTAAAAATGATGATCATCACACTTCTATTTAATTACAACTCATGAATTACAACTCGATACTAGAACATAGTATGACTCTATATGGATGCCCGACGGTGTACCGGGATGGGCAATGAATCAAGAGTGACATGTATGAAAAATTATGCATGGTGGCTTTGCCACAAATACGATGTCAACTACATGATCATGCAAGGCAATATGACAATGATGATATGTGTCATGATAAACGGAATGGTGCAAAGTTGCATGGCAATATATCTCGAAATGGCTATGGAAATGCCATAATAGGTAGGTATGGTGGCTGTTTTGAGGAAGATATAAGGAGGTTTATGTGTGATAGAGTGTATCATATCACGGGGTTTGGATGAACCGACGAATTTTGCACCAACACTCAAGGTGAGAAAGGGCAATGCACGGTACCGAAGAGGCTAGCAATGATGGAAGGTGAGAGTGCGTATAATCCATGGAGTCAAAATTAGTCATAAAGAACTCATATACTTATTGCAAAAATCTACAAGTCATCAAAAACCAAGCATTACGCGCATGCTCCTAGGGGGATAGATTGGTAGGAAAAGACCATCGCTCGTCCCCGACTGCCACTCATAAGGTTGACAATCAAATAACACCTCATGCTTCAATTTGTCACGCAATGGTTACCATACGTGCATGCTACGGGACTTGCAAACCTCAACACAAGTATTTCTTAAATTCACAATTACATCAACTAGCATGACTCTAATATTACCACCTTCATATCTCAAAACAATTATTAAGCATCAAGTTGATCATAGCATCCAATTCACTTCTATGATAGTTTTTATTATACCCAACTTGGATGCCCACCATTCTAGGACCAATTTTATAACCATAGCAAACACCATGCTTTTCTAAAAGACTCTCAAAATAATATAAGTGAAGCAAGAGAGATCAACAATTTCTACAAAATTAAGCCACCACCGTGCTCTAAAAGATATAAGTGAAGCACTAGAGCAACAATTATCTAGCTCAAAAGATATAAGTGAAGCATATAGAGTATTCCAATAAATTTCAAATCAAGTATTTCTCTCCCAATATGTGTGTACAGTAAGGATGATCGTGGTAAACTAACAAGCAAATACTAATATCATACACGATGCTCCAAGCAAAACACATATCATGTAGCGAATAAAAATATAGCTCCAAGTAAATTTACCGATAGACGAAGACGAAAGAGGGGATGCCTTCTGGGGCATCCCCAAGCTTAGGATTTTGGTTATCCTTGAATATATTGGGGTGCCATGGGCATCCCCAATCTTAGGATTTTGCCACCCTTTATTCCATAGTCCATCAAATCTTTACCCAAAACTTGAAAACTTCACAACACAAAACTCAACAGGAAATCTCATAAGCTCCATTAGTGCAAGAAAGAAAAACAACCACATAAGGTACTATAATGAACTCATTATTTATTTATATTGGTGCTAAACATACTGTATTCCAACTTCTCTATGGTTCATACCCCTACATACTAGCCATAGATGCATCAAAATAAGCAAACAACACACGAAAAATAGAATCTGTCAAAAACAGAACAGTCTGTAGCAATCTGTAACTTTTGAATATTTTTGGAACTCCAAAAATCTTACCAAAATAGGAAGTCCTAGGAAATTTGTCTATTGATCTACAGCAAAACGAATCAACGCAAAATCACGTTTCTGCGATTTATAGAATTTTTTCTCGTGAGCGCAAAGTTTCTGTTTTTCAGCAGAATCAACTCATACCATAGGTTATCCTATAGGTTCTATTTGGCACAAACACTAATTAAAACAAGAAAACACGTCTAAACAGAAAGGAGATGCAAGATTTATTACTAAACAGGAGCAAAAACAAAGAAACTAAAATAAAATTGGGTTGCCTCACAACTAGCGCTATTGTTTAACGCCCCAAGCTAGGCATAACAGCGAGGATAGATCTAACTAGTGCCATCTTTGGCACTTGATTCATTAATAGAGCACTTGTAATCCTTAGGAAATTCTTTATTTTTAGTCATGATTAAACTTCTAGGCAACAAATCAAGAAATTTACTTGTGGCAGAAGGTTCCTCAATGATACTAGAAAAACTAGGGTGAACACTTATGGATTTGAGATCCGCATTTTCCTTACTAGAAGATTCACCTTTATTTTTAGGAACATACATTAATTTGAAAAACTTAATAGGAGGGGTTGGAGTATTTTTCATGGATGAAAAGGCAGACCCTAAGTTAGTAATTATATCCTCAAGTTTACCAATTCTTGTAGAATCTTGTTCTATTCTTTCATTAACTATAGGTTCCTTTTCTTTAAGATTTTTCAAAGTAACTCAAACCTTAGATCCATATTGATTAATTTGGTTGTGGATCTTTTTATCCAAATTTTCAACTAATTCGACAGTAGCAACTTTATTTTCAATAATTTCAAGCCTTTGCATCACATGTTCTGAAGTTAAAATTGTTCTATTAACCAAAAGAGGCGGTAGACCGAACCAATCTGTCATGGCATTGTAAGCTTCAAAAGTATGGCTACCCAAAAAATTCCCTCTGGTAATGGTATCAAGAATGTATCTATTCCAAGGGGTAATGCCTACATAAAAATTGCAAAGAAGAACGGAAGTGGATTGCTTCCTAGTAGATCTATTTTGAGCATTGCAAATTCTATGCCAAGCATCTTTTCGATTTTCTCCCTCCCTTTGTTTAAAATTAAGAACTTCATGGTCGGGAGTTACCGATGATAGGAGGACTAGCCATGATAACAAGATAAATAACTAACACACGAGCACACAAAAAGGCAAGCAAAAGAGAGAGGAGAAAGAGAGGGCGAATAAAACGGCAAGGGTGAAGTGGGGGAGAGGAAAATGAGAGGCAAATGACAAATAATGTAAATGCAAGGGAGATGAGTTTGTGATGGGTACTTGGTATGTCTTGACTTGAGCGAAGACCTCCCCGGCAACGGCGCCAGAAATCCTTCTTGCTACGTCTTGAGCTTGTGTTGGTTTTCCTTGAAGAGGAAAGGGTGATGCAACACAGTAGCGTAAGTATTTCCCTCAGTTTTTGAGAACCAAGGTATCAATCCAGTAGGAGGCTCCTCACAAGTCCCACGCACCTACACAAGCAAACAAAGAACTCGCAACCAACGCAATAAAGGGTTGTCAATCCCTTCACGGCCACTTGCGAAAGTGAGATCTGATAGAGATAATATGATAAGATAAATATTTTTTTGGTATTTTATGATATAGTTTGGAAAAGTAAAGATGCAAATAAAAGTAGATTGAAAGCTTATATGATAAGAGATAGACACGGGGGCCATAGGTTTCACTAGTGGCTTCTCTCAAGATAGCATAATTATTACGGTGGGTGAACAAATTACCATCGAGCAAATGATAGAAAAGCGAATAATTATGAGATTATCTAGGCATGATCATGTATATAGGCATCACATCCATGACAAGTAGACCGACTCCTGCCTGCATCTACTACTATTACTCCACACATCGACCGCTATCCGGCATGCATCTAGAGTATTAAGTTCATGAAGAACAGAGTAACGCATTAAGAAGACATGATGTAGAGGGATAAACTCATCAATATGATATAAACCCCATCTTTTTATTCTCGATGGCAACAATACAATACGTGCCTTGCTGCCCCTACTATCACTGGGAAAGGACACCGCAAGATTGAACCCAAAGCTAAGCACTTCTCCCATTGCAAGAAAGATCAATCTAGTAGGCCAAACCAAACCGATAATTCGAAGAGACTTGCAAAGATAACTTAATCACACATAAAAGAATTTAGAGGAGATTCAAATATTTCTCATAGATAAACTTGATCATAAACCCACAATTCATTGGATCTTGACAAACACACCGCAAAAAGAGTTACATCGAATAGATCTCCAAGAAGAGGAAGGAGAAGTTTGTATTGAGAATCAAAGAGAGAGAAGAAGCCATCTAGCTAATAACTATGGACCCGAAGGTCTGTGGTAAACTACTCACAACTCATCGGAGAGGCCTTGGAGTTGATGTAGACGCCCTCCGTGGTGGATTCCCCCTCCGACAGAGCACCGACGACGGTTCCAAGATGGGATCTCACGGATACAAAAGGTTACGGTGGTGGAAATAGTTTTTTGGTGGCTCCCCTAATGGTTTTGGGGTGCATGGGCATATATGGGAGGAAGAAGTACATCGGTGGACGCTCGAGGGGCCCACGAGGGTGGGGCGCGCGCCCACCTGTAGGGGGCGCGCCGGGCACCCTCGTGTCTGCCTCGCTTGTTTCTTGACTTGCACTGCAAGTCCTCTGGATCACGTTTGTTCCAAAAAGATCGCTTCCAAAGGTTTCATTCCGTTTGGACTCCGTTTGATATTCCTTTTCTTCGAAACACTAAAATAGGCAAAAAAAATAGCAATTCGGGCTGGGCCTCTGGTTAGTAGGTTAGTCCCAAAAATGATATAAAAGTATAAAGTAAAGCCCATAAACATCCAAAACGGGTAATATAATAGCATGGAACAATCAAAAATTATAGATACATTGGAGACGTATCAGGGTCCTGTTCAACCAGCCCTCCACGGGCTCCCTTTATCGGCTACTGTTCATCCACCCCCACTTCTTCGATTGAGGTCTTGTTCATCCAGCGGCAACGACCTCTACTACCACGGGATCCTGTTCATCCAACCGCCACTAGGAACTATTCATCCAACCCCAACCATATACGTATTGACTAGTTCAACCAACCCCATGTTCATTGTTCATCAAGAGGACGTAGGTTAGATCGGCTTCAGTTAGCAGCAGTAGCGAAGGAATCACTCAGGTTGAGTTATGATGACCCACAAGTATAGGGGATCTATCATAGTCCTTTCGATAAGTAAGAGTGTAAAACCCAACGAGGAGCAGAAGAAAATGACAAGCGGTTTTTAGTAAGGTATCCTTTGCAAACACTGAAATTATGGGTAACAGATAGTTTTGTGATAAGATAGTTCGTAACTGGTGACAAGTAACAAAAGTAACAAGGTGTAGCAAGGTGGCCCAATCCTTTTTGTAGCAAAGGACAAGCCGGGACAAACTCTTATATAAAGCAAAGCGCTCCCGAGGGCACATGGGAATTATCGTCAAGCTAGTTTTCATCATGCTCATATGTTTCGCGTTCGTTACTTTGATAATTTGATATGTGGGTGGACCGGTGCTTGGGTACTGCCCTTCCTTGGACAAGCATCCCACTTATGATTAACTCCCCTCGCAAGCATCCACAACTACGAAAGAATAATTAAGGTAAACCTAACCATAGCATGAAGCATATGGGTCCAAATCAGCCCCTTAAGAAGCAACACATAAACTAGGGTTTAAGCTTCTATCACTCTAGCAACCCATCATCTACTTATTACTTCCCAATGCCTTCCCCTAGGCCCAAACAATGGTGAAGTTTCATGTAGTCGATGTTCACATAACACCACTAGAGGAGAGACAACATACATCTCATCAAAATATCGAACGAATACCAAATTCACATGACTACTTATAACAAGACTTCTCCCATGTCCTCAGGAACAAATGTAACTACTCACAAATCATATTCATGTTCGTAATCAGAGGGGTATTAATATGCATAAAGGATCTGAACATATGATCTTCCATCAAATAAACCAACTAGCATCAACTACAAGGAGTAATCAACACTACTTGCAACCCGCAGGTACCAATCTGAGGTTTTGAGACAGAGATCGGATACAAGAGATGAACTATGGTTTGAGAGGAGATTGTGCTGGTGAAGATGTTGATCTAGGTTGACCTCCTCTCGATGAGAGGATTGATGGTGATGACGATGGTGATGATTTCCCCCTCCCGGAGGGATGTTTCCCCGCTAGAATGGCTTCGCCGGAGCCCTAGATTGGTTCCACCTCGAAATGGCGACGCTTCATCCTGAAAGCTTCCTTATGATTTTTTCATGGCAAAAGACACCATATAGGAGAAGATGGGCATCGGGGGGCTGCCAGGTGGCCCACGAGGCAGGGGGCGCGCCCAGGGGTCAAGGGCGCGCCCTCCACCCTCATGGACTATGGGTGGCCCCCCTATGGTGCTTTCTCCGCCCAATATTTTTAATATATTCCAAAACTAACTTTCGTGGAGTTTCAGGACTTTTGGAGTTGTGCAGAATAGGTCTTTAATATTTGCTCCTTTTCTAGCCCAGAATTCCAACTGCCGGCATTCTCCCTCTTCGTGTAAACCTTGTAAAATAAGAGAGAAAAGGCATAAGTATTGTGACATAATGTGTAGTAACAACCCATAATGCAATAAATATTGATATAAAGCATGATGCACATGGACGTATCAACTCCCCCAAGCTTAGACCTTGCTTGTCCTCAAGCGGAAGCCGATAATGAAAAATATGTCCACATGTTTAGAGATAGAGGTGTCGATAAAATAAAATACGGACATGGGGGCATCATGATCATTCTTAGAACAACAACATAAATATTGTCATATGATTTCTTATGCTAACGTAACAATCTATTCACAATGTAAAGTATGAATCAGAAACTTCATTGAAAACTAGCAAATTATAATCTCAGTCATTGAAGCAATTGCAATCTATCATAACATTGGAAAAGAGTCAATATAAGAGCTTTTTAGCAAGTCCACATACTCAACTATCATTTAGTCTTTCACAATTGCTAACACTCATGCAATACTTATGGGTATGAAGTTTTAATCGGACACAGAGTAAGACAGGGGCTTATAATTTCGCCTCCCAACCTTTTACCTCAAGGGTAATGTCAACAATAATGCTTTATGAAAACCCACATCCAATTGGATATATATATATATATATATATATATATATATATATATATATATATATATATATATATATATATATATCAGGATCTTTCCAACACATAGTGCTTGCCAAAGGATAAAGTGTAAAAAGAAAAGGTGAAGATCACCATGACTCTTGTATAAGGGTAGAAGGTAAAAATAAAAGATAGGCCCTTCACAGAGGGAAGGAGAGGTTATCATGCACTTTTATGGTTGGATGCACAAAATCTTAATGAAAAAGAACGTCACTTTATATTGTCTTTTGTGATAGGTACCTTTATTATGCAGTCTGTCGCTTTTAGTTCTTCCATATAACAAGCTCATATAAAGCTTATTTTCTTCACACTAATAAGTCATACATATTTAGAGAGCAATTTTTATTGCTTGCACCAATGACAACTTACTTGAAGGATCTTACTCAATCCATAGGTAGGTATAGTGGACTCTCATGGCAAAACTGGGTTTAGGGATGTTTGGAAGCACAAGTAGTATCTCTACTTGGTGCAAAGAATTTGGCTAGCATGAGGGGGAAAGGCAAGCTCAACATGTTGGATGATCCATGACAATATAATTTATTTCGGATATAAGAAAACATAACCCATTACGTTGTCTTCCTTGTCCAACATCAACTTTTTAGCATGTTATATTTTAATGAGTGCTCACAATCATAAACGATGTCCATGATAGTATATCTATATGTGAAAACCTCTCTTTCTTTATTACTTCCTATTAATTGCAACGATGACCAAAACTATGTTTGTCAACTCTCAACAACTTTTATTCATCATACTCTTTATATGTGAAGTCATTACTCTCCATAAGATCAATATGATCTTTATATTCCTTTTTATTCTTTCTTTCTTTTATTCCCTCAATATCATAGTAAGATAACAAAATCCTCGACTCAAAATTAATCTTTATTATATATAGCTCACGGACTTGATTACATAGATAGGGATCAACACAAAACTCAAGCTAGATCATACTAAAACTTTATTCTACTAAATCAAGATATAACCAAAAGGATCGAACTAAGAAAAACTGTAAAGATAGAAGTGTGATGGTGATACGATACCGGGGCACCTCCACCAAGCTTGGCAGTTGCCAAGGGGAGTGCCCATACCCATGTATTTATGTCTCTTTCTTCGGGGGTGGTGATGATGGAGTTGTTGATTATGTAGGCTTGTCATCCATCTTCTGCATAGGCTCACCATCATAGAAGGATGATCGAGTCTCCGAGATCCTCAAATCTGCAGCCAAACTCATCCTCTTGAATCTATATTCATACTCACAGTTTTGGTTTTGCAGGTCATAGATCTGGGCTTGGAGGTGCTCGATTTTCTCGTGAAGCTTGAAGATGGTCTCCCCAATGTTCTTCGCATCCAGCTTGTGGTTGTTGGTGAACTCCACGATCATCATGTGGTTGGCGTTGAGTCCGTGTTCCACCATCCCTTGGCACTTGAAAACTTGTTGCTCCATTGCTTCGAGTCTTGTCTCCACGCTTCCGGTCCTCCTTGGTCCCTCAACATCACGGATGTGCAGAACCCCCTCGCGCATCTCAACTATTTGAGGGTGTTGTAGGACCTCCGCGAGGTAGGGGTTGATGACCTTCTTGAAAAACTTGTCCTTGGGGGCGCTTGAAGACATCATGGTGATCTAGATCTGTCAGAAAAACAGCTCGAAACAAAAGCAGAGGATTTTGTCATGGTACGGTGGTCAAAACCTTCTCGAGATTATATAATGAATTTTTATCGACCAAAAGAAGTATCGTGCAAGAAAACAGAGTTCGGAGGGCACACGAGGTGCCCACGAGGCAGGAGGGCGCACCTGGGGGGTAGGGCGTGCCCTCCACCCTTGTGGATGTTTCGTGTCCCTTTTGGACTACTTCTTATTTTCCTAATTTTTTAAATATTCCAAAACGGAGAAAAAACGATATTTGAGAAGTTTTAGAGTCGGTTTACTTACCGTACCACATACCTATTCCTTGTCGGAGTTTGAAACATTTTAGAAAGCGTCCCTTATGTACTCCTCCGGGGTTATAGTGTCAATAACATTGGTTTCAACATATATGGAATTACTTGAGATATAATGTTTGATTCTTTGACTGTTCACCACCTTCGGATTTGTGCCTTCGGCGTTGTTGATTTTTATGGCACCGGAACTATAGACCTCCTCGATAATGTAAGGACCTTCCCATTTAGAGAGAAGTTTTCCTGTAAAAAATCTTAAACGAGAGTTGTATAGCAAAACATAATCACCTACATTAAACTCACGCTTTTGTATCCTTTTGTCATCCCATCTTTTAACTTTTTCTTTAAACAGTTTGGCGTTCTCATAGGCATGGGTTCTCCATTCATTAAGTGAGCTAACGTCAAATAGCCTCTTCTCACCAGCAAGTTTGAAATCATAATTGAGCTCTTTAATAGCCCAATATGCCTTGTGTTCTAGTTCGAGAGGTAAGTGACATGCTTTTCCATAAACCATTTTATATGGAGGCATACCCATAGGATTCTTATATGCAGTTCTATAGGCCCATAATGCATCATCAAGTTTCTTGGACCAATTCTTTCTAGATCTATTAACAGTGTTTTGCAAAATTAATTTAATCTCTCTCTTACTCAATTCTACTTGACCACTAGACCGTGGATGGTATGGAGATGCAATTCTATGATTAACATCATACTTAGCAAGCATTTTACGAAAAGTGCCATGAATAAAATGTGAACCACCATCAATCATTAAGTATCTAGGGACTCCAAACCTCAGAAAAATAACTTCTTTAAGCATCTTAATAGAAGTGTTATGATCAGCACTACTAGTTGGAATAGCTTTTACCCACTTAGTAACGTAATCAACAACAACTAAAATATGTGTATACCCATTAGAGGAAGCAAAAGGTCCCATATAATCAAAGCCCCAAATATCAAATGGTTCAATAACAAGCGAATAGTTCATAGGCATTTCTTGAAATCTACTAATATTACCAATTCTTTGACATTCATCGGAAGACAAAACAAACTTACGGGCATCTTTGAAAAGAGTAGGCCAATAAAAACCAGATTGCAATACCTTATGTGCAGTTCTATCTCCCACGTGGTGTCCTCCATATGCCTCGGAGTGACACTTACGTAGGATATGTTCCTGTTCATGCTCAGGTACACAACGTCTAAGAAAACCATCTACTCCTTCTTTATAAAGGTGTGGATCATCCCAAAAGTAATGTCTTAAATCATAGAAAAACTTTTTCATTTGTTGGTATGTGAAACTATGTGGTATAAATTAAGCAACAATGTAATTAGCATAATCAGCATACCATGGAGCAGTATGAGAAGCATTTATGACAGCTAATTGTTCATCAGGAAAGCTATTATCAATAGGTAGTGGGTCATCAAGAACATTTTATAACCTATACAAGTTATCTGCAACGGGGTTCTCAGCTCCCTTTTTATCAATATGCAAATCAAATTCTTGTAGCAAGATAACCCATCTAATAATTCTAGGTTTAGCATCTTTATTTTCCATAAGGAATTTAATAGCAGCATGATCAGTGTGAACCATTACTTTGGAATCAACAATATAAGGTCTGAACTTATCACAAGCAAATACAACTGCTAAAAATTCTTTTTAAATGGTAGCATAATTTCTCTGGGCACTGTCTAGAGTTTTACTAGCATATTGGATAACATTTAATTTCTTATCAACTCTTTGTCCTAGAACAACACCTACAGCATAATCACTAGCATCACACATAATTTCAAAGGGTAAATTCCAATCAGGTGGCTGAACAATAGGTGCAGAAATCAAGGCTTTCTTAAGTATTTCAAATGCTTCTACACAATCATCATCAAAAACAAAAGGAACATCTTTTTGTAAGAGATTAGTCAGAGGCCTAGAAATTTTTAAGAAGTCTTTGATGAACCTCCTATAAAAACCGGCATGACCAAGGAAACTTCTTATACCTTTGATGTCCTTAGGACACGACATCTTTTCAATAGCATCAACTTTAGCTTTATCAACTTCAATACCTCTCTCAGAAATTTTGTGCCCCAAGACAATAACTTCATTAACCATAAAGTGGACTTCTCCGAATTCAAGATAAGATTAGTTTCTTCACATCTCTGCAAGACTCGATCAAGGTATCTTAAGCAATCATCAAAAGAAGTTCCATACACGGAGAAATCATCCATGAAAAGCTCAACAATCTTTTCACAAAACTCTAGCATATAGAAGTCATACATCTTTGAAAGGTAGCAGGTGCATTACATAAACCAAAAGGCATTCGTCTATAAGCAAAGGTACCAAAAGGGCAAGTAAAAGTGGTCTTATCCTGATCCTCTTTTGACATAGGTATTTGAGAGAAACCAGAATAACCATTTAGAAATCAAAAATGTGTATGTTTGGATAATCTTTCTAGCATTTGATCAATAAAAGGTAGAGGGTAATGATCTTTTCTAGTAGATTTATTTAATTTGCGGAAATCAATTACCGTTCTACAACGTGTAACAATTCTTTGTGGGATCAATTCATCCTTATGATTAGGAACAATAGTAATACCTCCCTTCTTAGGGACACAATGGACATGACTTACCCACTGACTATCAGCAACAAGATAAATTATACCTGCCTCCAGAAGCTTTAGTATTTCATTTCTTACCACTTCTTTCATCTTAGGATTTAACCGTCGTTGGTGATCAACAACTAGTTTAGCATCTTTCTCCAGTTTTATTTTGTGCTGGCATAGAGTGGGACTAATGCCCTTAAGATCATCGAGAGTATATCCAATAGCAGCACGATGCTTCTTCAGAGTTTTCAATAATTTCTCTTCTTCATGCTCTGAAAGGTTAGCACTAATAATAACATGATATATCTTGTTTTCATCAGGATAAGCATATTTAAGAGTATCATGCAAAGGTTTAAGCTCAAACATGGGATCACCCTTGGGTGGAGGGGGTCCCCTAGGATTTGAACAGACAAGTTGTGTTTCAAAATAGGTCCCTCTTTGAAGAATACTTCATCTATTTCCCTTCTTTCATTCATAAACATATCATTTTCATGGTCTAGCAAATATTGTTCTAAAGGATCATTAGGAGGCATGGCAATAGAAGCAAGACCAATAATTTCATCTTTACTAGGCAATTATTTATCATGGGGTTGTCTATGAAATTTAGAGAAATTAAAATCATGAGACATATCCCCTAAGCCAATAGTAACAATATCTTTTTTATCGTCTGTCCTACCATTAACAGTATTCAAGAAGGGTCTACCAAATATAATGGGACAAAAGTCATCTTGTGGGGAACCAAGAACAAGAAAATTAGTAGGATATTGAACTTTCCTACACAATACTTCAACATCTCTAACAATCCCAATTGGTGAAATAGTATCTCTATTGGCAAGTTTAATAGTAACCTCAATACCTTCTATTTCAGCGGGTGCAATATCATGCATAATTTCTTCGTACAAGGAATGAGGTATTGCACTCGCACTAGCACCCATATCACATAATCCATGATAACAATGATCTCCTATTTCAATGGAAACAACAAGCATGTCGACAATAGGTCTATGTTTATTTTTAGTATCGGGTCTAGCAATTCTAGCAGCTTCACCATAGAAATAAATAACATGCCCATCAATATTATCTACCAAGATATCTTTAACCATAGCAATACTAGGTTCAACTTTAATTTGCTCAGGGGGTGTAGGTGTTCTAGCATTAATCTTACGAACTACAGTTGAAGCTTTAGCATGATCCTTTATTCTAATAGGGAAAGGTGGTTTCTCAATATAAGCAGTAGGAACAATAGGATCAACATTATAAGTGATAGTCTTTTCTTCAACTTTAATAGGTTCTACTACTTTTACTTCAATGGGAGGAGGATATTTAAACCACTTCTCCTGAGGGAGATCAACATGAGTAGCAAATGATTCACAAAAATAATCTACTATCTTAGAGTCAAGTCCATATTTAGTGCTAAATTCACGAAAAGCATCGGTATCCATAAAAGATTTAACACAGTCAAACTTAGGAGTTGTACCTGACTCCTTACCTTCGTCGAGCTCCCAATCTTCAGAGTTGCGTTTAATTCTTTCCAATAAATCCCATCTGAATCCAATAGTCTTCATCATAAAAGAACCAGTACAAGAAGTATCGAGCATGGAGCGATTATTGAGAGAAAGCTGATCATAAAAGATTTGAGTAATAATTTATCTTGAGAGCTCATGGTTGGGGCATGAATATAACATTGACTTAAGCCTCCCCAAGCTTGAGCAATACTTTCTCCTTCATGAGGCCAAAAAAATAATATAATTACGATCACGATGAACTAGATGCATAGGATAAAACTTCTGATGAAATTCCATTTTCAATCGGTTGTAGTTCCATGATCCAATATCATCACATAGCCTAAACCATGTAAATGCCTTTCCCTTCAAAGATAAAGGGAAGACCTTCTTCTTGATAACATCCTCGGGCATACCTGGAAGTTTAAATAATCCACAAACTTCATCCACATAGATTAGGTGCATATCAGGATGTAATGTTCCATCTCCTGTAAAAGGATTAGCTAGCAGTTTCTCTATCATAACCGAAGGAATTTCAAAGTAAACATTTTCAGTAGGTTCAGTAGGTTGAGGGGCAACTTTTTGCACTTAGGTCGGGGTGAAGATACCCCAAACAAGCCCCTCAAAGGATTTTTTTCCATAGTAACAAGTGATAGTAAATTTCAGCACACTATATAAATGTTTCCTTACCAAATTCCACCTACCAAAGGCGCTTAACTCCCCGGCAACGACGCCAGAAAATATTCTTCATCACCCACAAGTATAGGGGATCTGTCGTAGTACTTTAAGAGTGTCAAACCCAACGAGGAGCAGAAGGAAATGATAAGCGGTTTTCAGTAAGGTATTCTGTGCAAGCACTAAAATTATCGGTAACAGATAGTTTTCTGATAAAATAGTTCGTAACGGGTAACGAGTAACAAAATTAAGAAGGTGCAGCATGGTGGCCCAGTATTTTTTGTAGCAAAGGACAAGCCTAGACAAACTCTTATATAAAGCAAAGCGCTCCCGAGGACACATGGGAATTATCGTCAAGCTGGTTTTCATCATGCTCATATGATTCGTGTTCGTTACTTTGATAATTTGATATGTGGGTGGACCGGTGCTTGGGTACTGACCTTCCTTGGACAAGCATCCCACTTATGATTCACCCATCTCGCAAGCATCCACAACTATGAAAGAACAATTAAGGTAAACCTAACCATAGCGTGAAACATATGGATCCAAATCAGCCCCTTACGAAGCAACGCATAAACTAGGGTTTAAGCTTCCGTCACTCTAGCAATCCATCATCTAATTATTACTTCCCAATGCATTCCCCTAGGCCCAAACAATGGTGAAGTGTCATGTAGTCTACGTTCACATAACACCACTAGAGGAGAGACAACATACACCTCATCAAAATATCGAACGAATACCAAATTCGCATGACTACTTATAACAAGAATTCTCCCATGTCCTCAGGAACAAACATAACTACTCACAAATCATATTCATGTTCATAATTAGAGGGCTATTAATATGCATAGAGGATCTGAACATATGATCTTCCACCAAATAAACCAACTAACATCAACTACAAGGAGTAATCAACACTACTAGCAACCCACGGGTACCAATATGAGGTTTTGAGACAAAGATCAGATACAAAAGATGAACTAGGGTTCGAGAGGAGATGGTGCTGGTGATGATGTTGATGGAGATGGATCCCCTCTCGATGAGAGGATTGATGGTGATGACGATGGTGACAATTTCCCCCTCCCGGAGGGATGTTTCCCCGGCAGAACGACTCTGCCGGAGCCCTAGTTTGGTTCCGCCAAGGTTCCGCCTCGAGATGGCGGCGCTTCACCCCGAAAGGTTCCTTATGATTTTTTCAGGGCAAAAGACACCATATAGTAGAAGATGGGTATTGGGGGGCTGCCAGGTGGCCCACGAGGCAGGGGGCACGCCCAGGGGGGTAGGGCACGCCCTCCACCCTCGTGGACTATGGCTGGCCCCCCTCTAGTGCTTTCTTTGCTCAATATTTTTAATATATTCCAAAACTTACTTTCGTGGAGTTTTAGGACTTTTGGATTTGTGCAGAATAGGTCTCTAATATTTGCTCCTTTTCCAGCCCAAAATTCCAGCTGTCGGCATTCTCCCTCTTCATGTAAACCTTGTAAAATAAGAGAGAAAAGGCATAAGTATTGTGACATAATGTGTAGTAACAACCCATAATGCAATAAATATTGATATAAAAGCATGATGCAAAATGGACATATCAAGTTAATAGCAAGGGATCTATCGTGGAAATATCACGTCAGATGTCCTCGTGTAAGGACTTAGTTGTGGAGCCATCGCGACGGGTTAGCTTAAAGGGGTTAAACCGGACTAAGGACACGAGGGATTTTATACTAGTTCGGCCCCTTCGATGAAGGTGAAAGCCTACGTCTAGTTGTGATGGGATTATTGGGGTCTCGCTAACCAGGGAGCTAAACAAGCTATGCGTGGCTATCGAGTTGTGTTTCTTGTCCCTGAACCGCCACCGGGTCGTCCCCTTATATACACGGGTTGACGCCCGGCCGGTCTACAGAGTCCCGAGGCCGACTCATACAAGTGTTCGGCTCGGTCTCTCCCTTCCTTATCTTACAACATAAGTTTACATGATTATGGCGGTTTACCACTATGGGTCCTAATCCGCCTTTGGGCACCGGGCCTCTAAGCTTCATATTAAAACGCCATCTTCTGAGTCTTTGTGGGCTTCAGTACGGTTGAGTGCAAACCGGCCCCTCCTGGGCGGTTTATACTCAATAGTTATATCCCCAACATTAGGCCCAGAGTGATTTGAATTTATTCATATCAATCTTTAGTACTTAGGAAAGTCCCATGAACATCTTCCCTTGTTCCCGTAAACCGCCATGACATCTTCTTCATAAACTTTGTTAAACCGCCATGACGTCATCCTCTGGATACAGCAACGGATCATCATGACGTCATCTCTGTAAAAAAATGAATAAAAATATTCCTCTTATTAATATCATCCCGGAAATCGAGGCGACAGCTGCGCCACTCGCCACTTTTTGAATCCTTGATTTTCGCGCCGGTCCTTATCCATTTCCTTATAAATAGACCCGGGGCCCTTTCCTTTCTTCCCCTTCCGCACTTCTTCTTCTTCCTCACGATGCCCCAGCTCTGAAGCTCCACCGCCGCCCTCGACCTTCGAACACTGCGTCAACAGAGGCCGTTGCATCAACTGGTTGTACCATAGACCTTTGGCGTTCCTCCGCTGTCCTGCGCATCCGGTAAACCTTGTCCCTCATAACCCTAGATCTATGTCTTAGGGCTCCTATTTTCATCTGCGTTGATAGGTGCTCATCCCTAGGCTCTTCATATTCACTTCTGCCATAGCTTTTTGGACTCAACCGTAGCATATATCCCGTGGGGTAGTTGCTCCGCATCCAATTTAGTACTTAGTAGGTCTTCCTCTTTGTATAGACTCTCTTGATAGAACACATGAACTTTTCTGCTCTGCTTAACACCCTTATAAATCGCAGAAAATTTTGTTACTGAACCTTTGGTAGATCTGAATTAATTCCGTCTCTGTGTGAAACCTGTTTCTGCCAACACTTAGCAGATTTTGAACCCAGGCCCTTCTACCTACGGGCGGTTTAACTTTTGATGACCAATCCGCCATATACCGTTAGCCCTCTCTTAAACCGCCAACCGAACTTGATCAGCAATTCGCCGGTTTAACACTGGAAAATACACTTAAACCGTTTAATCTGTAAACCGGCATTTATTTTTTCTTTCAGCTTTCCTTTCTGAGATGACGAAACAATTTGCTGCCTGCAACTGGGTTCCATCCCGGATTACGGAGACACAAATCAATGGATATGTCACCACTGGCGCTTTAGCTTCCAAAAGGATCCTGCAATGGCGTGTTCCGGATTCTGAATGTCCTCCTGAACCTCAAGATGGAGAAGTGGTTGTTTTTATGCAACACTTAGACCGGGGATTCAGTCCGCCCGGATCAAAAAATTTCCGGGATGTCCTCGCAAGCTTCCAGCTCCATCCACAAGACATTGGACCGAATTCCGTGTCCAACATATGCAACTTTCAGGTCTTCTGCGAAGAGTTTACCTCCAAGAAGAGCCATTTGTGGAGTTGTTCCGGGATTTCTTCCACTTGAACCATGGCACAGAGTTTTCTGATGGTCCCAACGTAGAGCTTGGTGGCATTTCAATTCAGAAAAGAAAAGAGGTTGACTTCCCGCACGCAAAACATCATAGCCATCCTAAGGATTGGAACCAGACTTGGTTTTATTGTCGGAACACCGCCCCTGATGGAGAAAATCCTTTGCCAGGTTACCATCCCCAACGGCTTAGCAATAACCACCCATTACCTTCACGCTTATCCGCCGCAGAATGAAGAACTTTTGCTCCTCAAATCACAAAGGTCTGGCCCTCATGGCCAACGCTTTAACTGGCATTGATATCGTCCGCTGCTGGGTATCTTGGCGTATTTTGCCTTTAAGCCGCCGCCCCAGATTGATGCATGAGTATACTGGCAACGTCAAAGACCCTCAACGCTATCAAGAAATAGTACTGACGGACCTTGAAGTTACTGAATCTGTAAAGAAGATGCTCGATGAAACAATCTCTGCATGCAGCCAAACCGGATTGGCACCTTTTTCCGTCTCCAATCCTCCACCATCGGTAAAGTTTATCTTAATATTTACTGATTCTCCTCCGCTTTAACTGTGTGTTAATCACTGCCTTGCCTTAATGTTACAGGCCAACAGCTCCTTCTGGAAACGTACTAAACCGGCCAAGGCTCGTCCAAAGACCAAAGTTACCAAGAAGGTTTCCAAGAAGAAATCCGCCGAGTCTTCTGATCCGCCAGAAGATGAGGAATCTGATGCAGAGGTAAAACTTGACTACCTTGATTCCTTATTTGTATATTGTATTGACAATGATTGTTTCCTAGGAGGAGGCTTAGGCGAGCCACGCAGATAATGCTGAGGTAATCATTCTTTCTTCCGATTCTGATCTTGTGTCGGTTCAAAAAGTTCGCCGCACAATCCGGAAAGTAAAACTATCTCACCCTCTTGCTCATTTGGATCCAAAATTTTCTGTGAAGTCATAGCAAGCTGCAGAACATCGTACAACCCGGCATAGCGGTTAGCAAATCACATCATCCGTTTTACTAGATACACCAAACCGGAAACGTCGTCCAGAGGTGACTTTTTCTCCTAAAAAGCTTTATCCTTTGAAGGGTTTCTTCCGATGCCCACTCAACCCGTCTGATCTGAATTATCAGGCATCGTCCAACTCGTCTGGCGGTTCATCAACCACTCAGCTGCCTCCCCTGAAGATCGTTGCTGGGTAAGTCTATTTTTGCATTGTTTCTTTCCGGAACACGCGTCGGTTTATTATATTCTAACTTTGAATTTTGTAGCGCCAAGGCCCGACTGAGTAAAAAGGCCAAGACCAGCGGCCATGCGGACAAAGTTGATCTGGAGAAAAGCCCTGAAGACGAGGGCGAAAATCCTGAGACTGCCACAGACCACTCTGCTCCTGAAAATCCAGGTGCTGATGCTAATCCGCCAGAGGCTGAACCGGAGATACAGGTCGATACACCAACTAATGCCACCCCTCCAAATCAAACTATTGATCCGCCAAGCCATGGTACCAAGCCACCGAGGCCTTCTAAGGAGAATATCAATCCGTCAAGCCCCGCCAAGGATGATGTCATTGTTGTTATTGGCACGGCATATACCGCCCCAGGCAATCCAGTTGTTTTATCCAAGCATACCGCCAAGGATGAATTTGCCTTTATGAATAAGGGAAGAACAAAACGGATTTGTCAGACTATGCCGATTTATCTGCCCAAGACCTTCATTCCGTCTTCTTGAACCGTCTCTTCACCAGCCGAGACTATGAGGCCGGTTTGGTAAATTTAATGAAGGAGCGCTATGAGGTAAACCGTTGGATCCTTTACTCTGTACCTTCATTGCATTGTAGCCCCCAAGGGCCGGTTTGGTCTTGAGAAAGTCAAACCGGGACTTTGCATACTTCAGACTGTACTTTGTTGATTTCCCTTGTGCATTTCTGATCAAACACACATTAGCCCCCAAGTGCCATGATTAATACTTGTATTAATCCGTGGGACTTCAATAATATGTAGAAAAAAGGAATCCTCATTAGCCCCCAAGTGTCAAGTGTATAACTGGTTATATGCTTGGGACTTTGAAAGAAATCATTGATATGCTCTTCTTGCTGTGGCAGAATGAAATAAATCAACAAGTCTCTCAAATTGCTGATCTTCAAGCAAATGTGAAAACCCAACAAGCAGAAACCACCAAGGCCAGGGATGAATTGAAAACTGCCTTAACCACCATGGAACAGCTCAAGGAGTGGTTCAATTCTGAACGGACCAACTGGGATACTGAAAAAGCTGGGTTGCTGAAGCGGGCGGAAGACACTGAAGCAGCTCTTAAACCAGTGACAGAAGAACTTACTGGATTAAAGCGCCAAATCAATGCCATGACTTATGCAATATTTGGTAAGTATTGGTTTGCCAATGCTTTATGAACATTCCGCTTTAGAATGTTGCCGGTTTAACTTGAAATCCGTAAACCGCTGTAGGTGGCTGCATTGCTCAGCTGGGCTCTGATATACGGAAGAAGCTCAAGGCCGCCTATACGCTGATTGAGAAGTTATATACCGGTGCCCAACGGTTATCTACGCAACTTCTTATGACAATGTAGCCCCAACATTGATCAAGGACACTCAGTGTCCAAGTTATCTACAACACCAGCAGAGATAGAAGAGATGAAGCGGTCCGCTGCCAAAGCTGGCGCTTTGTTAGCACTGACCCGAGCCAAGGCATGGATAGCTGACCTTGATCCGGTCGATAACGCCAAGGGCTTTCCTAGTGAACAGGAAAATGGGGCAGTGTTTGACAATGATACCCTCAAACGTGTGACAAGAGAGATGCGTCCTCTGGCGAATCAACTGGCAGAAGAAGCAAACTTGATGGTTCACCGGTCCTTCTATGATGCTGATAACAAACGGGTTGAGGCTGTCATTCCGGAAGTGCAAAATCTTATTCTGCCAATCCGTAAGTATACTTACGCCCCTGACGTTAATCCGACTGATCTTATAAGTGAAGAGGCTATCTTTCAGGCCTTAACCCGGATTGACTGGACCACCGCTGATTTCCAATCCTTGGAGGATGAGGAGGTTGAACCGACGCCAGATGATCCGTCTACCTCACGTAAACATGGTGATGATGCTTGATCTAGCAATCCGGTTGATTTTGCACAAAAACTTATCCATATTTTGGGCTGTTTTAAGTGCCTTGTAATAGGGTAGCAAAAATACTTTGATCTGCTGCCATCGTGCAATGGGAAATACTTTATGTGATCCTTCATTAAAATTTCAATGTTGGCTCATATATCATAAGGTGCAATCCCTATGTCTACATAAAAGAATTGTCCTGGCGTTTTACCGCCGGACGGGTCATAATGCCCAAGACAAATCCTGATTGATAATCAAACTTGACGAAATATGAAATAACTCATACCTGTGATGTGATATCACATTAGTTGGTTTACCAACTTTTGACTGTAATAAGGGTGAAGACCCAAATCTTGCAGTTTTTGTACAACTTCACCTTGTACTGATGGTGTATGAGAAGTCATGTCGGGCTACGATGAACACCAGATGATCAAAAACTGGCAACAAGTAGTCAAAGCCAGGCCGGGTTAATAAACTCCGGTTTAATAAGGTTCGTCAACTTTTAGTTGAGATCCAAGTCGGGTTAACAAACACCGGGTTAAAATGATGACTTGAAAAGCCATACTAGATCGAAGATGTCGGTTTAACACAAAATTCAGCAAAAAGAAACAAGTGTAAACAAGACCGTGTAGTCGAGGCTTTTCAAGGGCTGCCAGGCCCAAATTCGAGGCTTTTCATGGGCTGCCAGGCCGCTGAGTTAAACCATTTGACAAAGCCTTTTAAGATGGCCCTCCAACTAACCAATCACCGTTTTAACATTGACAAGTGCAAGGTCTCAATGAGAGTAACTGTCAAATGTTCGGAGGGTCGTGCCAGGATGACCTGGATAGGAGTGGCTTACTTGATGAAGGCAGGTTAACCCGGGGTTTTAGGTAAATATACCAGGCTTCCAAGCCGTGGGGTGATACCCAGCTACAAGGGTCCATTCAAACTCCTGAATATTTGACACAAGCAGCCCCCAAGTAACATGATGAGCTATGCTCATTAGGTGCCTATGTTTGAGTTGTGCATAGCATCCAGACTCTCTTTGGCCCTTTGGGTGTGAAGCTCCCGAGCTGTATTGTGGCATGATAGCCGGTTTAATAGGTAGTACTCCGCTTTGTCAGCTGAAGCCCCCATGCAACTCAAAGGATATTTGAGAAAAAACAGCAGAGGCCCTGCTTATAGCAAGGATCTTGGTTTATTTTATTGATCATAATATATACATTGTCGAAATATGTACATAAGAAAAGCCTATGGCTCAAGTATAGTAAGGCCATAGGAGAGCTATGTTCCACGGCCGCCAGGTCTCCTCCTCAGAAGTACATGAGTTGTCTCGAACATCAATGAGGTAGTATGATCCATTGTGCAGATTTTTGCTGACCACAAAGGGTCCTTCCCAAGGTGGGGATAACTTGTGCATGTCGGTCTGATCCTGGATGAGCCGGAGCACCAAATCTCCTTCTTGAAAGGTTCTTGTTCTAACCCGACGGCTATGATAACGCCGCAAGTCTTGCTGGTAAACCGCCGACCGGGCTAAAGCCATATATCGTTTCTCATCCAATAGGTCCAACGCCTCCTAGCGTGCTTGCTCATTGTCCGCTTCAACATAATTAGCAACCCGGGGTGAATCGTGACGAATATCGCTTGGTAAGACCGCCTCTGCCCAGTACACCATGAAGAAAGGCGTGTAACCCGTCGACCTGTTGGGAGTGGTGTTGATGCTCCATAACACAGAAGGTAATTCTTCCACCCAACAACCCGGCGTCCGCTTTAAAGGAACCATAAGCCGGGGTTTAATACCCTTCAAGATTTCTTGATTAGCTCTCTCTGCTTGAACATTGGTCTGGGGGTGCGCCACAGGTGCTAAGTCAAGCCGAATGTGTTCTCTCTGACAAAATTCTTCCATCTCACGTTTAGAGAGGTTCGTGCCATTATCCGTGATGATGTTGTGTGGAAAACCAAAGCGGAAGATAATCTTTTTGAGAAATTGAACCGCCGTAGCCGCATCACACTTGCTGACAGGCTCCACTTCAACCCACTTGGTAAATTTGTCAACTGCCACCAGCAGGTGAGTCTTCTTATCCTTGGAGTGTTTAAAAGGTCCCACCATGTCAAGCCCCCATGTGGCAAATGGCCAAGTGATGGGAATCATCCGTAATTCTTTAGCCGGAACATGAGCTCTACGTGAAAACTTTTGACAAGCATCACACCGCTTTACCAGATCCTCCGCATCAGCATGAGCTGTCAACGAGTAAAACCCATGACGGAAAGCCTTTGCAAGCAAGGACTTTGAACCGGCATGATGACCACAATCCCCTTCATGAATTTCCCGTAGGATTTCTTGGCCTTCTTCAGGGGAAACACAATGCTGAAATACGCCTGAAACGTTACAGTGGTGTAACTCGCCATTGTGAATAACCATGGACTTGGACCGCCGAACAATCTGCCGAGCCAGGACTTCATCATCTGGTAACTCCCTGGTTCATATACGCCAGATACGGAACTGTCCAATCCGGCACAACATGCAAGGCGGCCACTAATTGAGCCTCCGGATCAGGAACAGCCAAATCCTCCTCTATAGGCAGCTTAACAGACGGGTTATGCAAGATATCTAGAAAGGTATTGGGAGGTACCGGTTTACGCTGAGATCCAAGCCGGCTCAATGCGTCTGCTGCTTCATCTTTGCACCGATTCATATGCTCAACCTGATACCCTTTGAAGGAACCCGCCACAATATCCACCTCACGTCTGTAAGCCGCCATGAGTGGATCCTTAGAATCCCAAGTACTAGAAACTTGCTGAGCCACCAGATCAGAGTCTCAAAAGCATCGCACCCGGCTTAAGTTCATCTCTTTGGCCATGCGGAGTCCGTGAAGCAGAGCCTCGTACTCAGCTGCATTGTTAGTACAGGGGAACATTAAATGGAGGACATACCGAATCTTATCACCTCGAGGGGAAGTAAGAACGACACCAGCCCCCGAGCCCTCCAATTGCCTGGATCCATCAAATTGAATAGTCCAGTATGTATTATCCGGTTTGTCCTCCGGCACCTGCAACTCAGTCCAATCGTGGTTAAAATCCACAAGTGCCTAAGATTTTATAGCTGTTCGAGGCACATACTTTAGACCATGTGGGCCAAGCTCAATTGCCCATTTTGCAACTCGGCCAGTTGCCTCCCTGTTCTGAATTATATCACCCAATGGAGCTGAACTGACCACTGTAATGGGATGGCCTTGGAAATATTGCTTGAGCTTCCGGCTTGCCATAAAAACCCCATATACAAGTTTCTGCCAATGCGGATATCGCTGCTTTGACTCAATAAGCACCTCACTGATATATTAAACCGGCCATTGAACCAGGTACTCCTTACCAGCCTATTTGCGCTCCACCATGATTGCCACACTGACGGCACGGGCATTAGCAGCCATGTACAACAATAGAGGCTCCATGTCAACTGGAGCAGCAAGGACTGGCGGTTCAGCCAACTGACGCTTCAAGTCTTCAAACGCCGCATTAGCCGCATCACTCCAGACAAAGGTGTCTGTTTTCTTCAGCATCTGATATAAAGGGATCACCTTCTCTTCCAAACGGCTGATAAACCGGCTTAGTGCTGCAATCCGACCTGCTAGACGCTGAACATCATTGATGCACGCCGGTTTAGCCAAAGATGTAATCGCTTTGATCTTCTCCGGATTAGCCTCAATACCCCTGTTAGACACCTGAAAGCCTAGAAGCTTGCCTGCCGGAACACCAAAGACACACTTATCCGGATTGAGCATCATCTTGTAAATTCGCAGATTGTCAAAGGTCTCCTTGAGACCATCTATCAATGTCTCCTTCTTTCTGGAGTACACCACAATGTCATCAACATAGGCATGAACATTGCACCCAATCTGAGTGTGAAGAAAATTCTGCACACAACGCTGATAAGTTGCCTGGGCACTCTTGAGCCCAAAGGGCATAGAAACATAGCAAAAGGCTCCAAAGGGAGTGATGAAGGCGGTCTTCTCCTGGTCCTTAACTGCCATTTTGATCTGATGATAGCCTGAATAAGCATCCAAGAAACTCAAACGCTCACATCCCACCATGGCATCAATGATCTGATCAATACGCGGGAGAGCAAAAGGATCGGCCGGACAAGCCTTGTTCAAATCGGTGTAATCCACACACATGCGCCAATTGCCGTTTTTCTTAAGAACAAGCACCGGATTAGCCAACCACTCAGGGTGAAACACTTCAACGATAAACCCAGCAGCCAACAACCGGGCTACCTCTTCACCAATTGCCTTGCGTCTTTCCTCGTTAAAGCGACGAAGAAATTGCTTGACCGGTTTAAACTTGGGACCAATATTAAGAGTGTGCTCAGCGAGTTCCCTCGATACACCTGGCATGTCAGAAGGCTTCCATGCAAAAATGTCCCGATTCTCACGGATGAACTCGATGAGCGCGCTTTCCTATTTCGGATCCAGATTTGTGCTAATGCTGAACTGCTTGGATGAATCGCCAGGAACAAAGTCCACAAGTTTGGTCTCATCAGCCGGTTTGAAATGCAGGGTTGGGTCGTGCTCTGTGGTGGGCTTCTTCAGAGGCGTCATGTCTGTCGGATCAACATTTTCTTTATAAAACTTCAACTCCTTTGTAGCACAAACTGACTCAGGATAGGCCGCATCACCTTCCTCGCAATCCAAAGCAATTTTACGACTTCCGTGAACCGTAATGGTCCCTTTATGACCCAACATCTTGAGCTGCAAGTAAATATAACAAGGCCTCGCCATGAACTTTGCATAAGCCAGTTGCCCAAACAGTGCGTGGTACGGGCTCTGGATCCTCACCACCTCAAAGGTTAATGTCTCAGACCGGGAATCGTGTTCATCACCAAACACAACTTCCAAAGCGATCTTTCCAACAGGATATGCCGATTTACCTAGTACCACACCATGGAAAACAGTATTGGACGGTTTAAGACTCTTGTCTGTCAACCCTATGCGATGGAAGGTTTCATAATACAGAATGTTGATATTGCTCCCACCATCCATGAGTACCTTGGTGAACTTATAACCTCCCACCTGAGGTGCCACCACTAACGCCAGGTGGCCCCGATTGTCAACCCGGGGCGGATGATCCTCTCTGCTCCATACAATAGGTTGCTCCGACCACCGTAGGTAACGTGGCACCGCCGGTTCAACAGCATTAACAACCCTCTTGTGAAGCTTCTGATCGCGCTTGCACAAACTAGTGGTGAGCACGTGATACTGCCCACCATTCAACTGCTTTGGGGGACTCTGATAACCCGACTGTTGCTGATTTCCTTGATTACCCTGCTGGTTATTACCACTTTGATTGTTCTGGTTGCCCTGGTTATTCTGAAATCCGGAGTTTGAACCGGCGCGCCATGAAAACCTGGGCCTGAACCGCCAGATGGACCCTGATCGTACCAGAAAAGATCAAAGTTTTTGAACTCCTTCATAATGTTACAATCTTTCCAGAGATGTGTCGCAGGCACCTCCTTGGTCCCATGTTTTGGATAGGGTTGATTCAACAAACGTTCCAGATTCATTGCGCCGCCACGCTGAGGCGGTTTACCCTTACGGCGCTGCACATTTGCATTAGCTACAAAATCTGAATCTGCTTTACGCTTACCATTATTCCCATGACCTCCTTGGTTGTGCTGCTGCCCCTTTGCACCATCGTTCTTCTTTCCTTCTCTTGCGTCTCCTCATCAGAATCGGGATCTTTGGTATTATCAGAATCGGCATACTTGACCAAGGCGGACATGAGGGTACCTATGTCATTGCAGTGACGCTTGAGCCGTCCCAACTTCATCTTCGATGACTTAAACCGGCAATTACGCTCCAAGGTGATGATCGCCGAACCGGCGTTAATACGGTCCGATGAGTGCAAGACTTCTGAAACCCGGCGCACCCAATGAGTTGTTGATTCGTTCTCCCCTTGTACACAGGCGTCAAGATCCACTATAGACATAGGCTGCTTACATGTGTCCTTGAAATTGGCTATAAACCAGGCCTTCAACTGGTCCCATGACTCGATGGAGTTAGGTGGTAAGTTCTTCAACCAAGTCCGGGCTATCCCCTCCAACATCATCGTGAAGTATTTTGCACACGCTGCTTCATCAACATCCAGCATTTCCATTTCCATCTCATAGCTTTCCACCCACGCCTCGGGTGGCTGATCAGTGGTGTAATTCGGCACCTTACGTGGACCCTTGAAGTCCTTAGGCAGTCGCACGTTACGGAGCGCCGTAATAAGGCACAACACTCCCCACGAGTTGAAAGCAACTCCAACACCTCGGTCTACTGACACCGCTGGCTGAACCGGGGCGGGTTGATATCGACCCGTATGTTGTGCTGCTAAAGCGGCTTCCCTTCGTGCCCTGCCATTATCCACCATGTACTGAGCGTTCAAGTCACCATGCGCCGGATTAGGTCCTTGAGGGACAATGCGACACCGCGCACTGCTAGACACCTCCGATTCAGCCATATGCCTGCTATAGCTTTTGCTCGGCCGTGGAGTTGAGTGAACCCTGTCTCGGCTATATGAATAAGCTTGCTGTTGTGTCAAAGCTGTCTGAAGAAGATCCCTGGCCCACCGCGTCTCAACCGCTGTCGGCAATTCACCTTCGATTGGAATAGCAGCCAGCCGGGATGCCGCTGCTATCATATTATCCAATGGGGTAGAAAAGTGACCCGGCGGCGGTGTGGTGTACCGCAGCGGGTTGTCCGTACGCTGCGGCGGCCCCATCATCTGAGGTTGATCCGGAGCCCTGGTCCTTGGATCGGTACTTTGGTTTACTGCTGGCGGGTTACTACTTCCTGCCCCCGGCGTTCCAAAGAGATTCATTGCGTTGTAATCCGCTGGCAGGCGAGATTGATGTTTCCTCCTGGACACTTGATTTAAAGCGTTTTGATCCATCAAAAGCCGATAATTCTCACCTTGAATTCTTTGCGCCTGGGCGTCTAAAGCGTCCCGCTCCTCAGCCATCCTGGTTTCCTCTGCTGCTAAGTCCGCTTTGGCTTGTGTTATCTGATCCTTCAGGCTAGCAATGTCCGCATTGTGCTGATCCTGTGTTGCTGGTATAACTGTAGTGGTTAGCAAGACCGCCCAGGCATCCATCAAACGGGAGAGAACTTGAGCCGGCCGGCGCTCGGAGCCTCCTGCCCCTGCTACCGGTCCAGACGCTGCTGTAGTAGAATTTTGCAAAGTTGGTTGTGTTCCAGCCATGAAGATTCCAACGTGGTTCAGCGTTTTAGGAAACTCCGGAATACTGGTGCCATCAGAATACCCTTCAAACACGCCATCCTGCACTTGGTACAAGGATTCGGTTTCACCAGACGATTCACCGTGGGAATGAGCGATCGTGTCACCCTCGGACACCAGTTCAGATCCGATCCCATGGACACATCCTACGAACACACGCTTCACGGGAGTCTGAACCCGGGCGGGACTTGCACGCTGAGCCGTCTTGATGAGGTCGGTGCAGATGTCCGGCTCAGGGCACGGTTTGCCGATCTTGCCAATGAAGACGTGAATTCCGACGAAGGGGACTCGGTACCCGTACTCGATTGAGCCGGCCTCGGGGCCCCATCCTGCATCGTCGATGTAGAGCTTGCCGCGACGACTTCTGGTCATCTGGCCCGTCACGTATCCCTGGAGTCCTTCAAAGCTGCCCTTCAAGAACTCGAAACCATCATGCGATCGCCCCACGGTGGGCGCCAACTATCGTGGAAATATCACGTCAGATGTCCTCGTGTAAGGACTTAGTCGTGGAGCCATCGCGATGGGTTAGCTTAAAGGGGTTAAACCGGACTAAGGACACGAGGGATTTTATACTAGTTCGGCCCCTTCGATGAAGGTGAAAGCCTACGTCTAGTTGTGATGGGATTATTGGGGTCTCGCTAACCAGGGAGCTAAACAAGCTATGCCTGGCTACCGAGTTGTGTTTCTTGTCCCTGAACCGCCGCTGGGTCATCCCCTTATATACATGGGTTCACGCCCGGCCGGTCTACAGAGTCCCGAGGCCGACTCATACAAGTGTTCGGCTCGGTCTCTCCCATCCTTATCTGACAACATAAGTTTACATGATTATGGCGGTTTACCACTATGGGCCCTAATCCGCCTTTGGGCTCCGGGCCTCTAAGCTTCATAGTAAAACGCCATCTTCTGAATCTTCGTGGGCTTCAGTACGGTTGAGTGTAAACTGGCCCCTCCTGGGCGGTTTATACTCAATAGTTATATCCCCAACAGGATCGATCAGGGTTCAGTGACGTAGCTAGTGCAATCGCATGGGTTCAGTTAGAGCCCAACGCCTCGCTCAGGTTGAGTTAGAGCGCAACGCCTTGCACACACACGCGTATGTGTATAAGAGAAATGCGCAAACCTCTGTGCATCGCTCGGCCCCGACCACCCACCATAACCGGGAACTCCCCGAAATTTTCCTCGCCTTCGCTTCTACTATGATTTTTTTCGTCAAGGACGGCCCAAAGAATGTCATGTACGTGCATCTCAGGCCCGCCCAGGACGAAAAGCCCATTTTCTGTCATGATTTTTTGTCATACAAGTAGGAGCCCACCACATCTATGATGATACCGGGTTTTCTCATAATTATCGTCATAGAAGTGTCATAAGTATGACATAAACAAAATCTGTTTGGCCCAAAATGTCACGGATGTGTCTTTTTTTTTATTGATGAGAGCGATCCAGAGCTTAGGATGAAGTGGCAGCGACATCGCCGGTTGAGGGGAGACAGAGATTGCCAGTTCAGATCTCGGGGTGCTTGTCATGGAATAGTCATGGCAGATGTCCTCGTGAAAGGACTTAGTCGAGCCATCACCTCTAGGTTAGCTTAAAGGGGTTAAACGGGACAAAGGACACAGGAGTTTATACTGGTTCGGCCCCTTGCGGTGAAGGTAAAGGCCTAATCCAGTTTGAGGTGGTATTGCTTATGTCTCGATTACCAGGGAGTGAGTCCGCTTGACCTAGCTTTTGAGTTGTTCTTTCTTGTCCTGAACCGCCGTCGGGTTGTCCCTTTATATACACAGGTTGACGCCCAGCGGCTCACGGAGTCCCAGTCGACTCATAGATAATGTGTCCGGCTCGGTGACTATCTTTACATGCCTTACAATACAAGTCTTACATATATGGCGGTTTACTCTATGGGCCTTAAGTCACCCTTGGGCCTTGGACCCTTATCTTGAACCGTTATCTTCGATATCTTTGTGGGCTTCATATGATGAATCACCATAGGTATAACCCGGCCCCTTAAGTCACCCTTGGGCCTTGGACCCTTATCTTGAACCGGTCATACCAATAGCTATATCCCCAACATTAGGCTCTAGGTTGATTTGAACTTGTTCATGTCAACCTTCAACACTTAAAAAGAATCTTCCCTTCTCTCTTGTGCGAGAACTTGCAACCCGCCATGACGTCACCTCCTGGGATTGTGATAACCCGCCATGATGTCACCTGTCATAAATTCACACAATACTTGACATATCGCAACAGATCTTTGTTTTAATAACTGTCCCGAGAATTGAGGCGCCCGAGCAGCTAGATAACCACGTTTTGGCCTCCTTATTTTTCACGCCCACTTATTAGCCTTCTCCTTATAAATAGTCACGAACAGCCTCTTCTCATTCTCCCCTCTTTCCTTCGTCTTCCTCCTCTCATGACTCTCCTGCGCTCGAGCTCCGCCGCCGCTGCTGCAAAGCACACTGTCGTCCTCGTCCTTGGCCGCTGCATCACCCTGAACGAACCAGAGAACGGTGGCGCCCCTCCACGGCTCATCTACCTCCGTAAGTGCTCTTCCCCATGTACTCCAGATCCGCATTAGGGTTTTCGTAGTTCTTCATGTTCTTCGTAGTTCGTTGTTCATCTTCAACTCTAGGCGCCCGTTGATCTGGAAATAGCATAAAACTGGTGCGGTAGTAGTTTTGTCCTTGCCTTCAATGCCAGTGGACCTTTTTCCCTTGAAAAGAGATCTCATTAGAGCTTATGAACTCCCCTGTACTGGTTTTAGGTCTTGATTTGTTTTCTTTTCTGAACTGCCATTGATCCAAAATAATCATTGCGATTTGTGAAACCTGTTTGTACGGTACTTAGCAAAAAATTGCACTTGCCGCATCTTGATAGATACACCTAGTCATGGCGGCTCACATCAGCGGCTGTAGTTAAATTCAATGCTCAACAGATTTCTCCTTTGATAGACATCAAACTACTGATGGCGGCTTACATAACCCGCTGTAATTAGTCATATACCATTAGGCCCCTTCTTAAGCCGCCATTTTGCATATGTGTCGTAATACTTTCCGTCCGGCTTAGTTTGAACCGACAAATTTGTTCTTTTTCCTTTTTAGGCTCCCTTTTCCAGAATGCCGCCCAAGACGACCACTTCTTGCAACTGGGTTCCTTCCATCGTCACGGAAAACACGCTTGAAGACTTTGTGAAAACTGGTTATTTGCCTGAAGAAGTCAGTCATGTATTACCGCGCCCCAAGCCGTCAGAAGAGAAAACTCATCCAAAGGAAGCCGAAATCATTGTCTTCATTGATCATATGAACCAGGGCTTTTCACTGCCTGGCTCTAAGTTCTTTCGGGACATTCTACATTTTTCAACCTTCATCCTCAAGACATCAGACCCAATTCCATGTCAAATATCTGCAATTTCCAAGTGTTCTGTGAGGTGTACCTTCAAGAGGAGCCGAGTATGGAACTATTCAGAGAATATCTCTATTTGAACCGCCAGAATGAGTACTCCAACGGACCCAGATTGGAACTTGGTGGATCTCAATCCAACGACGGAGAGATGCTATTTTCCCGTATGCACACCTGCCGAGTCATCCCAAATATTGGAACCAGACATGGTTCTACTGCAAGGATACCTCTCCGGATGATGAGAATCCACTGCCCGGCTTCACGCCCTGTGCATGGACTCCAAACATATCCTCCCTGACAAGTTAACAACTGATGAACGTAAGAAGATCGCCCCTACCATTGCCAAGGTTAAGGCTCTGCTGGGAAACGGCTTAACCGGCATTGACTTAGTTCGATGCTGGGTCTCATGGTGGGTCATTCCCTTAAGTCGCCGCTCAGGCTTGATGTGTACTTACACTAGCGCCAAAAAAGATTCACTGCACCACAACTCTGATGACTTAACTAACAACGCCATCAATGAGATGACGAAGTCTCTTCTGCATGAAAGTCCAGCAGACTGCAGCAAGGTGGGCCTGAGCCTTTCTGCAAATCTGACCCGACACCAGGGGTAAGCCGCCAAATCCTTTATTTTGCCTTCACCCTTGAATACTTTGTTTTAACTCAACCTTGATGACTTTTACAGGCTGATGATGACTTTTGGAAGAAAGAATATGATCATGAAGCTGCCAAGAGGGCCAGGAGGGCCAAGAAAGCTGCCAAGAAAACCACCAAGAAGAAAGGAAAGAAGCACAATGCTTCAGAGCTGCTCGCGCTGGACGACACCTCTGAGTCGGAGGTAGCCCTTGACTCTCTTGGCTCCTTTTTCAACCATCTTATTGACATTGACTATCATCAGGATGACACGGGGACCAGTCAAGCTCTTGAAGAAGAGGTAAATATCATCTCATCCGACTCCGAGCATTTGCCAAGACAGAAAACCCGAAGAGTAACCCGGAAAGTAAGATTTTCACACCCCTTAGATCATCTGGATCCTCATTTTCTTTTGAAGCAACAGCAGCACGAGAGCCGACGGCAGACTCGGACCAGGAGGGGTGAGGAATTATCCTTCGGCTTACCGAACATGCCAAGGAAGCGCCGAAATGAGGTCACCCCTGATTCAAATTCTTTATATCCTCTGGCGGGTCTCACTCGTCAACCACTTAATTCCTCCGACTCTAATTATCAGGAAACATCTCGTTCCTCTTCCGGTGACTCATCCCAATCACATTTGCCGGCTTTCAAGACCGCCTCCTAGGTAATAACAATTATTTATTTGCTTTATTATCCTTATTGACACTTATATTGATCTCTCATGACTCATGTAGTGGACAAGCCAAGCCCGGTAAGAAGGCAAGGGTAAATAAGCTGGCCGAAGATCCGAAGGTTAATGAACCGGAACAAACACCTGCAGCACCTAAGGACTCAGTTCCTCCATTATCAGAGTCGGTTCTTGATAACCCGCCAGTGACCTCTAACCCTCTAATTGTTCAAGCTAGTGACGACCCTTCAAATTCTGAAGCATCTAGTCCCGTGAAGACGGCTGATACTCAAGATGATGACATGGTTATCACCAACACCATCTTTCGAGAGCTGGGAAGGCCTACCATCTTAGCCAAACATACTGCCAAGGAAGAAAATATTGAATGGCGAAAGGTGAAATTTAACATCACCAACTACTCTCAGCTGAGCATAGGTGAAGTATATTCTGGCTATCTCAGTCAAGTTCACTCCAGCCATGACGTTGAAGTTGAGATGGTGAAGAAAATGCATCAAAAATTTGAGGTATGAGTCCTTTAATAAATTATGCACATCCTGCCAGCCCCCAAGTCTACTGTTTATGATTAATTTGAATATGATGTAGACTTGATTTCCATGAGCACAAATAATGATCTTTGAAAGAATCCTTCCAATCCGGCTTAAATCATATGGTTCAAAGTAAATCTTTAATTATAAATCATGAATCCGTAGCTCCCAAGGGCCGGCTTAATCATCATGAATGAGACGGTCCTTCGTGCCTTTAAAAACATTACTTACTTGTGTAGTTCTCATGAACCGGCTGTGGCCGTTTGTAGCAAAAGTTATCAAAAGACAAGCAATATGCATTAGCCCCCAAGTGCCAAGTACTCTTTCTCGCAAAGTGCTTGGGACTTATAAGCCGTTGTATGAATTTCTTCAGTAAACATTAGTCCCCAAGTGGCAAGTACTCTTGCTTGCAAAGTTCTTGGGACTTCGTGTTTGTAGCTTATAATTTTGATCCGGTGCATATTCAGACCACCACGACTCAACTTCAGTCAGAGCTATCTGTCTTGAATACTCGCCTGGAGCTGCAAGAATCTGAAACCCAGAAGGTGAACTGAAAATTTGAATTCAGTGTGGCTGAATCAGAAAAACTATAGGCCGTCTTTTAAACTTACAAAAATGCCTGGGCTGAGGAAAAGAGTGCCTTGACACAACGGGTTGAAAAGGCGGAGGCGGCCCTTGAGGAGGTTACCATAGAGCTTTCTGGCTTAAAACGCCATGTATCGCAAATGGTTTCGGCTATCTTTGCTAAGTCGCCTTATGATTGTCAATTTTGAATATCTTCCAGGATGACATGAACCGCCTCTAATCTGTCCATGATCATTATGCAGGCCCCAGGAGCACCAATCTCAATCAAGATATGCTTGTGAAGCTGAAGGCGGTTTACATGCTAGTAGAACTGCTGTATACGGGGCCTAGCACACACTGGCAACAATCTCTCCATCTAACCATGCTCCAACACTCTTAGTTGAGGTCTTGAGAAAGCTTTCCGTGTTGCCTGAGCGGTTTAGTGAGATGAAGCGATCATGTACAAGAGCCGGAGCTGTAACGGCTTTGAGCCAGACCAAGGCTTGGCTGCCAGAGCTAGACCCGGCCGATATATCGACTGGGTACCCGAGTGTTGGTGTACTGAAGTATGGCCACTACTTTGTACCGCTTACTAAGTGCACGGGCAGTCGAAGCCACGTGGCCACAACCATGCTAAGTAGGGCAAAGGGAAGGGCCGGAGCCACAGGAACAATCAACGCAGCGCCAAGACCAGAAGACCAAGAGGATAAGGCAATTCTCCCCGGCAAGGGCCTTGCCGAGGCAGGTTCCGCGGCCCCGACAAGAGTCTTGCTGGGGCGACTTGCCCAACCCTACGCCAGCAGGACGCGCTGCCCTTGAGCCCAAATTTCCCAACCTCATTAGGACCAGGGCTCGGGAGGCACTTCTGCGGTGGCATGCAGATCTTTGTGAAGACAAGAGACATTCTAAGATAGAGGATGAATAGAAGGCAACGAATCCGCGGAAAGATCCCTGCCAAAGAAGCATGGAAGACCTCCGGCAGCATCGTTGCCGGGGACGACTACGACACCTGAAAGTGCAACTATCCCTAGGTGGTTTTGGTAATTCATAACAACATATAGCTCATTGAGCTAATGCTATTCCAAGACATATATTTTAGGAAAGCTCAATGAATGGCATGGCATGGATGATGAAAGTGGATCCCTCAAAATACTAAGGACAAAGGATTGGCTCAAGCTCATTAGCTCAAGACTCTTCATTCTATATTTTAGTGATCCAAGATCACATTGAGTCTATAGGAAAAGCCAATACTATCAAGGAGGGATGAGGTGTTGCTTAATGAGCCTCTTGCTTCATGTGCTTAGTGATATGCTCCAAAACCCTCAGCTACTTTCTCACATCCACAAATGACCTAAACCCAAAGCCAAAATCGGTCACACCGATTCTTCCTATCCGGCGCCACCGAGTTCAAATGTCATAGCCACTGCCACAAACCCTAGGCAAATCGGTTCTACCGATAGGGATCTCGGTCTCACCGAGATGGGATTGTAATCTCTCTGTTTCCATTCGTAACATTTCGGTCAAACCGAAGTGAGCGATCGGTCCCACCGAGATTGCAATGTAAACTCTCTGTTTCCCTTTTGTAACATTTCGGTCTCACCGAAAAGAGCAAATCGGTCCCACCGAGTTTACCTGACCAACTCTCTGGAAAGCTTATTACCAAAATTGGTCTCACCGAGTTTGTGTAATCGGTCTTACCGAGATTACGTTATGCCCTAAACCTAACCGAGTCGGTCTCATCGAGTTGCATGTCAGTCCCACCGAAAATCACTAACAGTCACTAGGTTTACTAAATCGGTCCGACCGAGTTTGTTGAATCGGTCCCACCGAGTTTGGTAAATTGTGTGTAACGGTTAGATTTTGTGTGGAGGCTATATATACCCCTCCACCTCCTCTTCATTCATGGAGAGAGCCATTAGACTAAACCTACACTTCCAACTTACCATTTTTGAGAGAGAACCACCTACTCATGTGTTGAGACCAAGATATTCCATTCCTACCATATGAATCTTGATCTCTAGCCTTCCCCAAGTTGCTTTCCACTCAAATCTTCTTTCCACCAGATCCAAATCCTATGAGAGAGAGTTGAGTGTTGGGGAGACTATCATTTGAAGCACAAGAGCAAGGAGTTCATCATCAATGCACCATTTGTTACTTCTTGGAGAGTGGTGTCTCCTAGATTGGCTAGGTGTCACTTGGGAGCCTCCGACAAGATTGTGGAGTTGAACCAAGGAGTTTGTAAGGGCAAGGAGATCGCCTACTTCATGAAGATCTACCGCTAGTGAGGCAAGTCCTTCGTGGGCGACGGCCATGGTGGGATAGACAAGGTTGCTTCTTCGTGGACCCTTCTTGGGTGGAGCCCTCCGTGGACTCGCGCAACCGTTACCCTTTGTGGGTTGAAGTCTCCATCAACATGGATGTACGATAGCACCACCTATCGGAACCACGCCAAAAACATCCGTGTCTCCAATTGTGTTCGAATCCTCCAAAGCCTTCCCTTTACTTTCTTGCAAGTTGCATGCTTTAATTTCCGCTGCCTATATACTCTTTGCATGCTTGCTTGAATTGTGTGATGATTGCTTGACTTGTCCGAAGATAATTAAAATCCGCCAAACTCTAAAATTGGGAAAAGGTTAAGTTTTTAATTGGTCAAGTAGTCTAATCACCCCCCTCTAGACATACTTCAAGGTCCTACAAGTGGTATCAGAGCTTTGGTCTCCATTTGCTTTGATTTCCATAGCTTTTGGTGGTCATAGCCTTGGTTTCACAACCTATGAGAGTATGGCGTCTAGTGAGGGAAATTATCATCATAGAGGTCCTTACTTTAATGGTACTAATTTTGCTAGTTGGAAGCATAAGATGAAAATGCATATTCTCGTACATAACCCCGCTGTTTGGGCTATTATTTGTATTGGCTTGCAAGGTGAATTCTTTGATGGGAGAGAGCCGAACCGTGAAGCTAATGCGGAAGAATTGAAGATGCTGCAATACAACGCTCAAGCTTGTGATATCATCTTCAACGGTTTGTGCCCCGAAGAATTCAACAAAATTAGTCATCTTGAGAATGCAAAGGAAATTTGGGACACTTTGATTGATATGCACGAAGGTACCGAATCCGTCAAGGAATCCAAGTTGGATGTGCTCCAAAGTCAGCTTGACAAGTTCAAAATGAAGGATGGTGAAGGTGTCACTGAAATGTACTCTAGGCTTGCTCTTATTACAAATGAGATTGCCGTCTTAGGGAGTGAAGAGATCACCGACACATTCATCATCAAGAAGATCCTAAGAACATTGGATGGAAAGTATGATACCATGTGCACATTGATCCAAATGATGCCAAACTACAAAGATCTCAAGCCAACGGAAGTCATTGGAAGGATTCTTGCTCATGAGATCTCACTCAAGGATAAGGAGGAACTTCACAACAAGTCAAGTGGTGCTTACAAAGCCTCAAGTGAAACCCCCGCATCATCAAGTGAGAAACAAACCTTCAATCAAGAATTGAGCTTAATGGTGAATAACTTCAACAAATTCTACAAGAGTAGAAGCAAAGAAAGAAGCTCCAAGTCAAGGTCTTATCATGACAAAAGATCTTCCAGTCGAGAGCGTAATTGCTACAATTGGGGGAGGCCTGGACACTATTCTAATGAGTGTACGACACCCTACAAAAGAAGAGAAGATTCTCCAAAAAGAAGAAGTAGAAAAGAAGAATCACCACCAAGAGAGAGGAGGAGTAGAGATGATCGTTATGAATGAAGATCCTCTCAGAGAAGCAAAGATTCGGAAAGGAAGGACAAGTCATCAAGGAGCTACACAAAACGAAGACATCAAGCTCATGTTGGTGAATGGGTTTCCGGCTCCGACTCCGAAAAATACTCCGAGAGAAGCTATCACTCCGACTCCGAACATACTCAAGATGAAGGTGTTGCCGGTCTAGCACTTGTGTCAACCAACTCCTACGACATATTTCATTCACCAAATGAAGGAATTGGAAGATGCTTCATGGCCAAAGGTCCTAAGGTAACACATCCTGAGTATGTTGATTTCAATAGTGATGAAGATGACTTGCTTGTGGATGATGATTTACTTGTTGACAACTCTAGTGATGAATACTATGATGAAACGTCAATTAATCATGCTAATAAAGATAAAATGAATGACAATGATAAGGAGAAGATTGAGCTTCTAACTAAAGAACTAAACACTCTTAAGTTAGCTCATGAAACTATCTTCGAAAATCATCGAGAACTTTTAAGGGCTCATGAGAAGTGACGCTTTGAAAAGCTCAATCTTGAGCAAGAGCATGAGTTCTTAAAAGCAATCAATGATGATCTTCGTAAGAAAAGTTCTTACATTGCCAAGCGTTTACTCCTATCTACTTACATGCCTCAAGTCAAGTCTAGCAACAAGTACAAGAAAGATACCTCCTCTAGTAGTAACAATAATAATGCTAAATCCAATATTGTTGCTTCTAGTAGTTCTCTTGATTCCACTAATGATTCTCTTAGCCAAGTTACACTTGAGCAAGAAAATAGCTTATTGAAGGGAATTATAGAGAAAGGTTTTTACAAGAGCCTTGCCGGGAGTAAGCAATTCGAGGAAATTGTACGCAAGCAAGGAAGGCACCGAAAGAATCAAGGTGTTGGTTTTGAACGAAAGTTCAATGCCAATGGAGTTGAGTGGGAAGAAGATCAATACCCCAAGATGAAGTTTGTTCCACAACAAGAGAAGTATGATCCTACATCCTTCAAGGGAACACAAGCTCAAGATGATCTTCCACCACAAGACCATAAAGGCAAGGACAAGCTTCAAGAAAAGATTGATGCATTTGAAGAAGCACCCAAGGCCTCGGTCAAGTGAATTCCCAAGACTACGTCAAGTTCTACTTCATCAAGTACAACTACAACTCCAAGGATTCCCATCAAGATGATGTGGATCCCGAAGAAGAAGAACTAGAGACTTCTTGAGGGTGACTCCGCCAACATTCTTCACTCATATTATTATGGCATGGACAAGTGCAATCAACTTCCACATCTTGCACTAGTTCAAGGAGTCACAAACCCTCATGTTGGTAAGGCAAGGAACAAGGTAACTTAATGTTTTCATGGACATCATCTTGTGTGTGCATCACTCTATGTCTATGGATATTCTTGTTTGTTCCTTGTGGGACTAACCCATGTAGGCATGTTGAAAATGCAACTCACTCAAATGGATTGCTCCAAATGATCTACATCAACATTGAGCATCCACATCTTCAACACCTACATGAAGTCATCATCGACAAAACCCAAGGTTAGTTCATCCCTCTAAAAGGGGATCTCACATCTAGGGGAGCTTAACTCTAAGACTTAAGTCAAAGCAACTCTAATGGTGTGAACACACCAATGCATTATGTAAAAGTGGTAACCCCACTTGGGCTTAAACGATGAGTATGACCTATGATCAAATGTTTATCATTTGACTCCTAAGTCAATATACTCATATATAGATGACCTAGTCATCGCAAGTTGTTTGATAGATGCTAGAATTGGTTGTGCATGCTTTGCCACATATTTCATTTGCCATCTTATTGTGTGAGCATGTTGGTGCATATTTTACCCATTCAAGAACATCCACTTGTTCTTTTGATTGTTTGGCTCTTCCTTCTTTTGGCCAGGTGGATGGACAAGAATGCCTAAGAACTTTCTCTAGCTATCTATGCTTTTCTCGTCTTAAACTCTATTCATGCTACATCATAAAATTTGATCAAGTCAGATTCGAACCACTCTGCGTGAGGAGCACTCGGAGTCCCCGATTCGTCATAGACTTAAACTTCCAAAACTTCTGATTCTCGGTCTGACCGATTCCTTTCGGTCCTACCGAGATCACTAAGTCGATCTAGGTTTTCAATCTCGGTGCAACCGATTTGAACTTTTCGGTCACACCGAGTTGCTGTAACTGTATACAGTTATGAATCTCGGTGCCACCGAGTTGTTCCACTCGGTCACACCGACAGGGTCGGGCTATATATAGTCATGGGAAAAATTTGGAAATTTCTCCGAAACCCTTCGCCCGCGCAATAGCTCGCTCTCCCTCCAAGGTCTCCGGATCGTCTCCTTGTCGCCAGCCGCCTCCTGTTGCTGGTCTCCGCCGCCGTCAACGGAATTCAACCCCGCCGTTGCCTCCGTAGCGAGTTCATCTCCAAGCTAGGGTATGGACTCGATCACTGTGCTATCCTCGTCCGATTACTAGCACATTGTGTTCTTATTGATTCTTGCCACGATTGAAACACTCCGATCTAGTCAATGCAATCCGTAGATTAGATGAGATTTGAAAATTTAGGGTGGGTTTCCGCCGAAACCATCTCGGACCCACCAAGTTGAAAAACTCGGTCCCACCGATTTGGCTTATGCCATTGCACTAGTAACTCTCGGTCTGACCGAGAATTGCTAATCGGTGCGACCGATTTTAGGACTTTGTGAAACCCTAGCAGTCTCGGTGCCACCGAACTGTGACTCGGTCCAACCGAGTTCATCAGTTTAGGTTCCAAAATTGCTTCGGTATCACCGAGTTTTAAAATCGGTTGATCTGAAATGCTTTCTGTGGAAAACTAAAACTGAATTTTTGAATCATTCTTTTGCAAAAATCTCGGCATTTTGTGATGCTCATCCACTCCATCTCATCTATAACTCTTCACAGGGTCAGCAGTCAGTGTTTGCAGCATGTCAGACCAGAGTGACAGTCAGAACAGGTCAGAAGGGCAGATGCAAATGAGTGAGGGCACTAGTCCCTCCAGCACTTCAGATGAAGGCAGCAGGAGCACTCCTAGCAACCTGCCTAAGGCTGCTACCAGGCAAAGGAAGAAGAAAACTTCAGACTCTGAAGATGAGGATTATAGAGCTGAAGAGGATGAAGCTACTTCCAAGAAGGTAGTGCACAAAAAGATGCTTAGTTCAACTGCAGTAAAGCCAGGCATGAAGATCAAAAGGCCTGCAGGGAGACAACCAATGTCCAAAGCCAAAGCATCAACTCAACTGCCTGAGATGCCTGAAGAGCCAGCTGCTGAAGGAAAGAAAAGGAAAGAAAGGGTCAAGAAGACCATGGCCAGAGTAGTTGGGCAACCTTCCATAATGGAAGAAGAAGAGCTTGCTGCACCAGCACCAAAGGCACCAAAGCTTATGGGAGATGCAATTAGATCAGGGGCTGAAACATCTAAGCCCAAGGAAGCACCCAAAGCTGCCCCCAAGGCCAAGCCTCAACCAAAGAGGAATACCAGGAGTATTCCAGCTGCTGAGAAGAACAAGGCCCCAGTGCTTGAGGTTGCTGAGGAGGAAGATGAAGAAGGACAAGTTCTAAGGAGGCTCAAGCCCAAGATACCAAACCATAATGATGCCCATCCCGTAGCTGAGGACATGAACATCAGAGAAGATTCAGGGTTGAGGCTATGGAGGATGGCAGATCCATATGCCATAAGGAGAAGAACTGTTGTTGATTACAGGTTCCATACAAAGGAACAACATGACTTCTATGAGACAATCTTGTTGGACCAGAAGCCCATTGTGTGTGATATGAGGTGGGTCGACTGGACCTACATGAAGGAAAATGAAGAACACTATCCAGGAGTTCAAGACAGTTTTGTTGCTTGTGGAGTTGCAGATTTTGTTGGGCAGAAGTTCACAAACTGGAATGATGAACTTATTTGCAATTCTACTCCACAACACACTTCTATCCATATGGAAGGATAGTTTGGATGTCTGAAGGTACAAGGTACCAGTCAACTGTTGAGGAGTGGGCAAAACTGATAAATGCCCCAAAGGAAAATGATGATGATCTGGATGTACATGCCAAGAAGAAAATGGGACATAATACCATGGCACATATGTACAAGGAGATCCTAGACGAAGCCCTAGAGACTTTATCTTTTGGATCGGTCCACTTTCTTATGTCAGGGCTGCCTACAATCAACTGGATCCTAAGGCACACTCTATTGCCTAAGTCAGGTGACCACAACATGATCAGAGGGCATGCAATCAACATGTTTCATTTGTTTGATGTGCCTCAGAAATTCAAGGTCATGAGCCTTATAGTAGAAACTATTAAGAGGACTGTAGGAGATCATAAGAGGAGTTGTGGATATGCCCCTTAGATTCAGGAGTTGATTAACTCAAAGATGGGAACAGGCAAATATCTATTGGATAGGGAACATTTTCCTCTCTATCTAGACTTTGAGGATAATGAGGTTGTCATGAATGAGGATGAACCATCATCAGTTCAAGCTCAAGAGAAAAAGGAGAAGGCAAGGAAGGAGAAGGCTGCCAAGATGCCAACTCAAGAGGAGGCATCTGAGTATTTCTTGAAGAACAAGCAGGAGCAGCTTGGTTACTTGATAGCATCAACACTGAGGATTGAGAAGGGGTTGGCCACCTTAACTCAGAATCAGGAAAGCTTGGAAAGAATCATGGAACATAAATTCTATGATCTTGATGTCAAGGTAACTGAGATTCAGTCAGTTGTGGAGCAGCTGCAGGATGACATGCAGGAGAGGAAGGGCAAGTCTACCACTAATGTATTTGCCAGAGTGCCTAGAGCTCAGAGGTCAGCTGCAGTGCCAGTGACAGACACTAGAGCAACATCATCTGCACTAGCCACAGCTCCAGTACAACCAGCTCTAGCACCAACTCCTCCAGCTCCCTCTACATCAACTGAAGCCTTCGTCCAAGGAGCCATCTCTACACCACCAACTAAAGATCAAGCCTGAGAGTCGATCTAGCACTATGCATTTTCTATGAACTTTTTGGTAACTTGTTGCCAAAGGGGAGAAAAATGTATAGATCATAGGCTTCGAGAGAGAGAGTGTTGCTTTTGTTCTCTCTTGCTTTGGTGGTTTTAAACTTATTTGTTTTTGCTTTGCTTGAGATACTATGCTATTCTTGTGAGACATTGACGATCATGTGTTTGATCATAAGCTACACTTATGCATGTTTGATGATATTATCCTATCTATCATATGTGATCATTCACTTTGCTTGGTGATGAGTGCATGTATTCAATCTTTATCATTTTGAGCGCTCCACCAAGATGTATGTGACATGGAAGAATAACCCATGAGCCTAATTCCTTGTGCATTTGCAGTCCAAAGGAAATCTTAAACTATGCACAAATTTAGGGGGAGCTCTTGCTTATCACATACTTCTCAAAGCGACGATGTTTTTCAATCTTATTATCATTTGTCGAAGCTTTGATCTATATGTTGTCATCAATTACCAAAAAGGGGGAGATTGAAAGTGCAACTATCCTAGGTGGTTTTGGTAATTCATAACAACATATAGCTCATTGAGCTAATGCTATTCCAAGACATATATTTCAGGAAAGCTCAATGAATGGCATGGCATGGATGATGAAAGTGGATCCCTCAAAATACTAAGGACAAAGGATTGGCTCAAGCTCATTAGCTCAAGACTCTTCATTCTATATTTTAGTGATCCAAGATCACATTGAGTCTATAGGAAAAGCCAATACTATCAAGGAGGGATGAGGTGTTGCTTAATGAGCCTCTTGCTTCATGTGCTTAGTGATATGCTCCAAAACCCTCAACTACTTTCTCACATCCACAAATGACCTAAACCCAAAGCCAAAATCGGTCACACCGATTCTTCCTATCCGGTGAGACCAAGTTCAAATGTCATAGCCACTGTCACAAACCCTAGGCAAATCGGTTCTACCGATAGGGATCTCGGTCTCACCGAGATGGGATTGTAATCTCTCTATTTCCATTCTTAACATTTCGGTCAAACCGAAGTGAGCGATCGGTCCCACCGAGATTGCAATGTAAACTCTTTGTTTCCCGTTTGTAACATTTCGGTCTCACCGAAAAGAGCAAATCGGTCCCACCAAGTTTACCTGACCAACTCTTTGGAAAGCTTATTACCAAAATCGGTCTCACCGAGTTTGTGTAATCGGTCTTACCGAGATTACGTTATGCCCTAACCCTAACCGAGTCGGTCTCACCGAGTTGCATGTCAGTCCCATCGAAAATCACTAACCGTCACTAGGTTTACTAAATTGGTCCGACCGAGTCTGTTGAATCGGTCCCACCGAGTTTGGTAAATTGTGTGTAACGGTTAGATTTTGTGTGGAGGCTATATATACCCCTCCACCTCCTCTTCATTCGTGGAGAGAGCCATCAGACTAAACCTACACTTCCAACTTACCATTTCTGAGAGAGAACCACCTACTCATGTGTTGAGACCAAGATATTCCATTCCTACCATATGAATCTTGATCTCTAGCCTTCCCCAAGTTGCTTTCCACTCAAATCTTCTTTCCACCAGATCCAAATCCTATGAGAGAGAGTTGAGTGTTGGGGAGACTATCATTTGAAGCACAAGAGCAAGGAGTTCATTATCAATGCACCATTTGTTACTTCTTGGAGAGTGGTGTCTCCTAGATTGGCTAGGTGTCACTTGAGAGCTTCCGACAAGATTGTGGAGTTGAACCAAGGAGTTTGTAAGGGCAAGGAGATCGCCTACTTCGTGAAGATCTACCGCTAGTGAGGCAAGTCCTTCATGGGCGACGGCCATGGTGGGATAGACAAGGTTGTTTCTTCGTGGACCCTTCTTGGGTGGAGCCCTCCGTGGACTCGCGCAACCATTACCCTTCATGGGTTGAAGTCTCCATCAACGTGGATGTACGATAGCACCACCTATCGGAACCACGCCAAAAACATCCGTGTCTCCAATTGCATTTGAATCCTTCAAACCCTTCCCTTTACTTTCTTGCAAGTTGCATGCTTTAATTTCCGCTGCCTATATAATCTTTGCATGCTTGCTTGAATTGTGTGATGATTGCTTGACTTGTCCTAAGATAATTAAAATCTGCCAAACTCTAAAATTGGAAAAAGGTTAAGTTTTTAATTGGTCAAGTAGTCTAATCACCCCCCTCTAGACATACTTCAAGGTCCTACAACACCGCGGCAAGACCCTTGCTGGGTCCCCGGCAAGGCCCTTGCCGAGGACGTCCGTGACATCTACGCCAGGCCCGCGCCTGCCATGGTCCCGCCCCCGTTCCCCATGCAGCTACCAGCCCACCAGCTGGGCAGGCACCTGCGTGTCAACAGGGGGCTTCTAGGCCAACTCAGCGCATGCCTACGTGGTGGCATGCAAATCTTCGTGAAGGCCCTCCCATGGCGCCACCTCAGCTACCTGCTAGTCTACATGGCACCACCTCAGCTGCCTGCTAGTCTACATGGCGCCGCACGCCTTGCTGGCACGGGCGCGTGTCGAAGCAGAGAAGAGCAGCAGCGGACGGGACATGGGTTAGCATTTAATGTGCCTTGTCCCATACGACTATCGATAGACTTAAACACAGTACCCCGACGCCACCTCCTGGTGCCACTGTGGAGATCCCCTTACCTATAAAAGGAGCCCCAAGGGATTCGGATCTTTGGACAAGTTATGCTAGTTGTAGCTAGCTCCAGAACAAGAACACTCAAATAGAGATCATAGGCAGGAGTAGGGTATTACGCAAGACGCTGCCCGAACCTGGGTAAACGCCCCGTGTCCATTGAATTGGCCTTTGATCCCGCTCCCCTCTCAACCCCGCGCCCCGCAACCATAGTAGGGATCCTATTTTGATCCCATAGGTGTCGCTTCAACCGACATCTTTGCCGCACCAGGTAGGGGGCGCTGCTTGTTGACAGAGTCTGGTTCAGGAAATGTTTCAATAGTTCTTCGTCGCCATGGCTTCCAAGTAAGAAGGCGACCGAGCGAGCAGCCCTGCCATCAGATGTAGCAAACTTCCGCGCGACGACGAAAAAGCTAAGTCATGCAATAACTTCGAATGATTCTTTCTTATATAAGGTTATCTTCCTCGGAGATCTTTCCTATGTACGGGAAACCTGCACGCAGTGAGGACCTTCCGTCATCGGCAACGCTCTTGGTATGTTTCGAGTCCGCTCAACAGATCGAGCGGCTGCGTCGAGGGCGGCAGGGTGGCCTTCCATTATTGGCAACGCTCTCGCTCTGTCTCGAGTCTGCTTGGTAGTTCGGGCGGCTGCGCTGAGAATGGCAAGGTGCCTCGCACGGCGGCAAGCACACCCTGCCGGCCGCTAAAGCATCTGTCCTTCAAAGCATAGCGGTTTGGGTTTACGCACAGGCAAGCCTATCTAGTAGGCGTAGGGTGGACGTACAGAGAAAGGTTGAACAGGGAAATAACATGCATCATATTAAAAGTACTGCAGAGTCATATTACACCAATTGTTGCTGCGGTTCTAACTAAAGATATGAATTGTCTTGGTCATGAACCTGCAGTGACAGCAAGAAACGAGGTGTCTAGTCCCGGTGCTGGCCCTCCAGCCTCTGGATCCTGCTGATGCGGCTGATGATGGGCTCGATGCGCTCCTCGAGCACTGCAAGGTCCGTGTCGCCCGGCAAGCTATCCAGCAGGCATCGAAGTCGAGGATGGGGTTGCAGTGCGCCAGCTTGGTGAGGACCTTGGTCATGGCGCCCTGGCAAAGCATTCGGGCCTCATCGGCCAAGGAGCTCGCCCGATTGGAGTGAAGCTACTCCAGAGCCCTAAGGACACTCTCAAAGAAGATGGTCAGACTAGCGTTGGGGCTCAGATTTGGTTCCGCCATCTTCATGTCCGCCATCTTCATCTTGGCCAGTTGCTCGGTGATTCTGTTGGCAACGGTGACAAGGCGGCTGATCCAACGTTTCTCGCCATCAACCTTGTCCTTGAGATTGGTGGCCACGTTCGCCCGAAGCTGCTCCTCCGCCGCCAAGCGCTGGGTTAGGGTCCCTTCCCGGGTTTTGGCCTCCTCGAGCGCCCCCTCAAGGCCCTCCAGCTTGAGCTTCAGGTCCTTGATGGTGTCGTTGGAGGTGGAATGCTGCTCAGCTCTGCTAAGAACCTCGGATTATGCCTCAACCAGGGCCTCGTTGAGCGTGTTCTTTTCCGAAGACAGCTCCAGGGTTCGCTTCGCCAGGCCGTCCCGCTCCGTCTCCAACTCCTTCACCTTGCTGCCGTGGGCCAGGGCCTGGGCATCGAGTGCCTCCTTATGCTTATGCTCCAGCTCTTGTGTCCGCACTGCGACAAGCTTCTCGACCTCCTCATCTTGCTGCGGAGTTTGGCGATGAGCGCCGCCTCGCGCGCGGCATGATCCTCCTCATAGGAGTTCAGTGCGGCCTCGCACTGGTGCCGGATGGCCTCGTCCTTGTCGGCGTGCGCCTTCGCCATCTCCTGGGCCTTCTCGATGTCGGACTGCTTGAAGATGAGCTCTTGTTTGCACTCAACCAGCTGCTCCTGGGCGGCCTTCAGCTCTTCATGGGCCTGGCGGAACCAGGCCTACGCCTCGGCGACATGCTTCTTGAGGTCAGCCTCCGTCTTGTTCACCACCGCATCCTTGGTCCTCGCCTGGTCCAGACGGGCGCGGTGGAGCACCTGGAGCATGTTGAAGTTGGCGCTCAGGGCTTGGAGGAGCCGCTCCTCTTGGGAGCCGCCGCCAGAGCTCGGCTCGTCAACAACCTCGAGCTCGGCAGCAGCAAGCACCTTGTCATTAAAAATTTCCCCCTCGGCGGGCGCTGTGGTGCTCGCCGTCCCTGGAAAGCGGACGAACAAGTTGTCGCCCACCTTCAGGTACCTGTCTGAGCCGGAGGCAATGGAGGAAGAGGGTTGATCATCGACCACCTTCTCCTCGGCAACGACACCCCTGCCGGCCTCCCTGGCAGGCCCCTTGTCGGCCTCCTCCTCAGCAGCAGCACCCCTGCCGGTGTCCCCGGTAGGCCCTTTGCCGGTGTCCCCGGCAGGCCCCTTGCCGGTGTCCCTGACATGCCTTTCGCCGGCCTCCTCATTGGTGGCCTTGCCAGACTCCTCGGCAGACCCCGCGACAGCTTCTTTCGCATCCTTGGCGGCTTCATCGGAGGCGATCTTGGTGGCCTCGGCCTCCGCATCCTTGGCAATCTCCTCGATGGTGACGTTGATGGTCCCCTGGTCAGCCGAGGGAGCACCTGGATACCAGCATGGAGGGTAAGGCAGAGCCAAACCAAGAAGAAGAAAAAGAGAGCAGAAGAAAGTGGCAAAAATAGGGGATGGATGGGTTCACCTGTGCTGGGCTGGGGAGAGGTGGCCCTCTCCTCACCAACCTCCGGTGCCGGGGTAGACCCGCCATCACCTAGGTTCACCTCCTCTTCCTCCGTGTGCATGGGCTCGGTGCTTGGCGCCCTTGCCGGGGACGCCCCACGGGGCGGTGTGGTTGATGGAGGCGGCGTGTTGGAGGTGGCCCCCAGTGGGTCATCCTGCTGCCGACCTTATCATGTGGCCACGGCAAGGTCAGTGCCAAAAAGGTCACCATTCCCAGCACACGTTGACAAGGAACATGTGGTAAACTTATGCTGGGGGCTGAGCCAGGGGCTACGCCGCGGGCTGCCGTCGTCCGGGCTGCTCTCCACCACCAGCGGTGCGCCTGCAGTGCCTGTCGGGGGCTGGCTGCTTGCCGAGGCCCTGGCCCTCTTCCTCACCTGTTGGGCCAATGTCTCCGCGGCACTGCCAAGACAAAACAAGTCAAGATAAGCAAACAACTCTGCTGGAAAAGACAAGAATGACGGGGATAGGATGCTCACTCCTCCTCTATCTCCTTGTCTGTTGCTTTCCTTTTCCTCCTCGGGCTGAGGGACGAGAAGTCAAAGATGACGTCCTCGTTCGCGCTTTCCGGGGTAGGAGAAGGTGATGGAGTCCGGTAGTGTTTGGATGAAGAAGAGGCAGTCGCCGTCTTCTTCACCACCTCGGCTCTCTTCTTCGCCTCCGCGGCCCACATCACGCGTACGACTCCCGTCAGCGCCGCCTACCGCGACTCGCCCCCGCCCCGTCGGACCGGCTCACCAGAGCTAGCCCAACGCAGGGTGTGTCTTTTCTTCATGGCCGAGGGGTTGACGGCCTCAGCCTCCTCCTCGAATGATTCTTCAACCACATCCCCGGCAGGGGGAGCCTCGGTGCTGTTGCCGCCCTCCCCTTGGGCGGCCTTCACCCATCGGGCGAGTTCCTCTTCCTCTGCGACCGCAGTGGCCTCGTTCTCCATGCCGCCGGCCTTGCCGGCCAGCCAAGCGAGCCCCGCCTCCGCCGCCCTGTAGGCGATGTAGTTTAGATACTTCTGGGTGGTGTCCTAGATGAGCACTAGCTCATCGTGAGCAAGTTCTTCGACGAGGTTGTCGAAGAAGTTCTGCACCTGCTGTGGCGGGGGCTCGACCCAGTTTGGGTCAAGGCCGTGCACGTTGAAGGCGGGCATCATGGCGAGGATTTCGGCCTGCCGGGTGTTGTTGCTCAGTGGGACCAGACCTGGTGGCAGCCCAAACAACGGCCCTTTGATAACCTTGCCGGACTTCGCCGCCCTGCCGGTCCTCTCCACCCTGCCATCAGCGTACACATCGAGCTGGAAGAGCCTCCGGCAGTACCAAGAGTGCCCCAGCACCATGAGGTTATTCTGCAGGCCGATGCGGAGCCTCATGATGTCAGCCACGTTCCTGAAATCCTAGGCCGGCCCCCCTTTCCTGTGCAGCGGAGCAATTCGGCGGCGAATGAAATCCGCCGCGATCATCTCCAGGGTGAGCCCAACCTTGGTGGGGCAACAAATCCTGGTGGTGGCAATCGAGAATTTCTTGTTGTTGGGGTTGAGGTCGCTCCAGTATGCGCCGCAGGGCAGCGGCTCCCGACGAACTCTCCGTTAGAACTCCGGCGGGTCCTCTTCCACGATCCAGCACCACCGGTCCGACCATTCTTCCCACCTCTCCTTTGTGGCGCCTTCTGGGTACTTCCCCTTTTCCTGGGCACTCGGGATCTAGGCGACGGTTCCAGAAAGGGCACCCCCAGGCTGAACGCGGGGGTAGGAATAATGGTGGAAAAGTGCTGTGCTGGGCACTACACCGGTGAACCCCTCGCAGAGTTGGGCGAAGCACGCCAAATACGCCACCGCGTTCGGTGTGAGGTCCAGCAGGTTGAAGCCAAAAGTGCGCATGATGTCTGTAGGATTGAAAGTATGTCTAGAGGGGGGTGATTAGACTACTTGACCAAAATAAAAAAACTTGTCTTTTCCCAATTTTAATTCTTGGCAGATTTTAGCAACTTAGCACAAGTCAAGCAATCAACCTACACATGCAATTCTAGAGTATAGCAACGGAATGTAAAACAATTGCATATGAAGGTAAGGGGGAGGAGTTTTAGGAGGCAAACGTAATTGGAGACTAATATGTCTCCAACATATCTATAACTTTTGATTGTTCCATGCTATTATATTACCTGTTTTGAATGATTATGGGCTTTATTATACACTTTTATATTACTTTTGGGACTAACCTATTAACCGGAGGCCCCATCCCATATTACTATTTTATTGCTTGTTTCAGTATTTCGAAGAAAAGGAATATCAAACGGAATGAAACCTTCGGCAGCGTGATTTTTGGGAAGATTATGATCCAGGATACTTGGAGTGCAAGCCGGGGGGTCATCGAGGAAGCCACGAGATAGGAGGGCGCCCCTCCTACTGGGCGCCCCCCTGTAATATCTTAAAATGGAATTGAGTTTGTCTCATACGCTTCATCTTTTTAATATCTTCTGTGAGAATGATGGTAAGGAAAATTGTGCTCAAGTGCTAGAGGAAGAAATCTATAAAATGTTTGGCACTAAATCTTTGAATGATGAGCATGATTTCAATGTTGTTAGTATTAATTCTTTGAACATCCATGATGGTAATGATATGCAAAGCCACAAGCTTGGGGATGCTATGTTTGGTGAATATGATATTGTTTGTCCCCCAAGTTTTGATGAGCAAATTTGTTTTGACGATAGCATGCCTCCTATTTATGATGATTATATTGATGAAAGTGGGTTTGGAAGAGTGTCAACTTTAGGTAATATTGATCCCAATATTTTGGAGGATATTGAATCTTATTGTGATGAATATGAAAGTGGATTTGGAAGAGTATCAACTTTATTTAGTGATGATTCCACTATTTCGGAAGAGGTTCCAATTGATTATGTGAACAAAGTTGCTATCTATGATGATTATTGTGATGACTTGTATGCTATTAATAATAATGATAACCATGAAACTTTTCATCATGATTTTAGTTTGCAATTGGATTATGCCTCACATGATAGTTATTTTGTTGAGTTTGCTCCCACTATTATTCATGAGAAGAAATTTGCTTATGTGGAGAGTAGTAAATTTTCTATGCTAGTAGATCATGAAAAGAATGATTTAGGTTCTTGTTATATTGTTGAATTCATTCATGATGCTACTGAAAACTATTATGAGGGAGGAACATATGCTTGTAGGAATTGCAATAATATCAAGTTTCCTCTCTATGTGCTTAAATTTTTGAAGTTATGCATGTTTTACCTTCCTATGCTAGTTGATTATTGTTCCCATAAATTGTTTGCTCACAAAATCCCTACGCATAGGAAGTGGGTTATACTTAAATGTGCTAGTCATATTGTTCATGATGCTCCCGTTATGTTTCAATTCTTATCTTTTATGTGAGCATCATTGAAATCATCATGCCTAGCTAGAAAGGCATTAAAGAAAAGCTCTTGTTGGGAGACAACCCAAGATTTACCCTTACTGTTTTTGTGTGTCCAAATGATTATTCTACTGTAGTAATCATGTTTTATAGCTTTCGTTTCAATAAAGTGCCAAGTACATCCTTCAGGAAGACTTGGGTGAACTCTTTATGATCTTGCTGTAAAAAACAGAAACTTTAGCGCTCACGAGATTAGCTGCCATTTTTTACCAGAGAGTCCTTTTAGGTTGATTCTTTTTGAAGATGATTAGTAGACAAATACCTCAGGTCCAGAAATTTATTTCATAATTTTTGGGGTTCCAGAAGTATACGTTTGATACAGATTTCTACAGACTGTTCTGTTTTTGACAGATTCTGTTTTCATTTGTTGTTTGCTTATTTTGATGAATCTATGGCTAGTATGTAAGGGTATGAACCATAGAGAAGTTTGAATAAAGTAGGTTTAACACCAATATGAATTTAGAATGAGTTCATTACAGTACCTAAGTGGTGATTTATTTTCTTATACTAACGGAGCTTACGAGTTTTGTGTTGAGTTTTGTGTGGTTGAAGTTTTCAAGTTTTGGGTAAGGATTCGATGGACTATGGAATAAGGAGTGGCAGGAACCCAAGTTTGGGGATGCCCAAGGCACCCTAAGGTAATATCCAAGGACAACCAAGAGTCTAATCTTGGGGATGTCCCGGAAGGCATCCTCTCTTTCATCTTCGTTCATCGGTAACTTTACTTGGAGCTATATTTTTATTCGCCACATGATATGTGTTTTGCTTGGAGCGTCATTTTATTTTGTTATTATTTGCTTGCTATTATTTAGAATAATGTTTTGCATCTTTATTTTCAATAAAAATGTCAAGGATAGCCTTTACCATGCTTGATTTGCTAGTATACATGTTGCTGTTTGAAAACAGAAAGTTTACCGTTGTTGCAAAAATTCGATAGAAAAGTCAGAGAGAGATATAATGTTGAATATTTTTGCATATTGATCTCTGATAAATCTTTTACAGTGTAGTATTTTTCTTGTAATTTTTGGAGTTAGGGAAGTATGATGAATCTTGCATTCTTTACAGACTGTACTGTTTTGACAGATTGCTGTTATGTTTGAATTGTTTGCATATGTTTGCTTGTTTAATGACTCTATTTGAGGATAGGAGTATTAAATATGCAGAGACATTTAGTATTCAATGTTGAATAATAATCTTAGTAATTTGTTACAGTAGAAAATGATAAGGTTTTGCATTGTTTTATACTAACTTATCTCACGAGTTCTTGTTGAGTTTGTTGTGGATGAAGCCTTTGATAAAAAGAAGAGAAACCATGATATGAAAGGAACTAAGGAGACATAAAAGTTCAAGCTTGGGGATGCCCAAGGCACCCCAAGATAATATTTCAAGAAGTCTCAAGCATCTAAGCTTGGGGATGCCCCGGTAGGCATCCCACCTTTCTTCTTCAACCACTATTGGTTAGTATTGGTTGACCCTTAGTTTTTGCTTCTTCACATGAGTTGTGCTATCCTTGCAATGTCATTTTGTTTGTTTTGCTTGCTGCTTGAATAAAATACCAAGATCTGAAATTCTTTAATGAGAGAGAGTCTTCACATAGTTACATAATTATTTGACTACTCATTGATCTTCACTTATATTTTTTGGAGTAGTTTTTCATTTGCTCTAGTGCTTCACTTATATTATTTTGAGAGTCTTAAACAGCATGGTAATTTGAATGAAAACTATCATAGGAAGTGAATTGGATGCTATGATCAATTTGATACTTGATAATTGTTTTGAGATATGGAGGTAGTGATATTAAAGTCATGCTAGTTGGGTGATTATGAATTTAAAGAATGCTTGTATTGAAGTTAGCAAGTCCCGTAGCATGCACGTATGGTTAAAGTTGAGTAACAAATTTGAAGCATGAAGTGTACCTGGCTTGTGCATCCTTATGAGTGGTGGTCGGGGACGAGCGATGGTCTTTTACTACCAATCTATCCCCCTAGGAGCATGCACGAATTGCTTGGTTTTTGATGACTTCTAAATTTTTGCAATAAGTATATGAGTTCTTATGACTAATGTTGAGTCCATGGATTATACGCACTTTTACCTTTCCATCATTGCTAGCCTCTTCGGTACCGTGCATTGCCCTTTCTCACCTTGAGAGTTGGTGCAAACTTCGCTGGTGCATCCAAACCCCGTGATATGATACGCTCTATCGCACATAAACCTCCGTATATCTTCCTCAAAACAGCCACCATACCTACCTATTTATGGCATTTCCATAGAGATATATTGCCATGCAACTTTCCACCGTTCCGTTCATCATCATGACATACATTACTTTTGTCATATTGCCATTGCATGATCATGTAGTTGACATCGTATTTGTGGCAAAGCCACCATGCATAATTTTTATACATGTCACTCTTGATTCATTGCACCATCCCGGTACACCGACGGAGGCATTCATATAGAGTCATATCTTGTTATAGTCGAGTTGTAATTCATGTGTTGTAATCAATAGAAGTGTGATGATCATCATTATTAGAGCATTGCCCAAAAAAAGAAAAAAAAGGGAAAGGCCAAAAGAAAAAAAAGAAAGACCAAAGGAAAAAAGGAAAAAGAAAAAAAAAGAAAAAAAGGAAAGAAAAAGAAAATAAATAAATAAAGGGGCAATGCTACTAACTCTTTTTGCACACTTGTGCTTCAAAGTAGCACCTTGTTCTTCATGTAATGAGTCTCATATATATCGTGCTTCAAAGTAGCACCATGTTTTCATGTAGAGAGTCTCATGTGTTGTCACTTTCATATACTAGTGGGAATTTTTCATTATAGAACTTGGCTTTTATATTCCTACGATGAGCTTCCTCAAATGCCCTAGGTCTTCGTGAGCAAGCAAGTTGGATGCACACCCACTAGTTTTTTTTGTTGAGCTTTCATTCATTTATAGCTCTAGTGCATCCGTTGCATGGCAATCCCTACTCCTCATGTTGACATCAATTGATGGGCATCTCCATAGCCCGTTGATTATCCTCGTTAATGTGAGTCTTTCTCTTTTTTATCTTCTCCACACAATCCCAAATAATTATTCTATTCCACCCATAGTGCTATATCCATGGCTCACGCTCATGTATTGCGTGAAGGTTGAAAAAGTTTGAGATTATTTAAGTACGAAACAATTGCTTGGCTTGTCATCGGGGGTATAGAAATTGGGAACATCTTTGTGTGACGAAAATGAAGCATAGCCTAACTATATGATTTTGTAGGGATGAACTTTCTTTAGCCATGTTATTTTGAGAAGACATGATTGCTTTTGTTAGTATGCTTGAAGTATTACTATTTATTTTGTCAATATGAACTTTTATTTTGAATCATTTGGATCTGAACATTCATGCCACAATAAAGAGAAATTACTTTGAGAATTATGTCAGGTAGTGTTGGGGATATAACTATTGAGTATAAACTGCCCAGGAGGGGCCGGTTTACACTCAACCGTATTGAAGCCCACGAAGACTGAGAAGATGGCGTTTTACTATGAAGCTTAGAGGCTTGGAGCCCAGAGGTGGATTAGGACCCATAGTAGTAAACCACCATAGTCATGTAAACTTATGTTGTAAGATAAGGAAGGGAGAGACCGAGCCGAGCACTTGTATGAGTCGGCCTCAGGACTCTGTAGACCGGCCGAGCGTCAACCCGTGTATATAAGGGGACGACCCGCGGCGGTTCTGGGACAAGAAACACAACTCGATAGCCAGGCATAGCTTGTTTAGCCCCCTGGTTAGCGAGACCCCAATAATCCCATCACAACTAGACGTAGGCTTTCACCTTCATCAAAGGGGCCAAACTAGTATAAAATCCCTCGTGTCCTTAGTCCGGTTTAACCCCTTTAAGCTAACCCATCGCGATGGCTCCATGACTAAGTCCTTACACGAGGACATCTGACGTGATATTTCCACGACAGTTGGCGACCACCATGGGGCTATCGCACGATGGTTTCGAGTTCTTGAAGGGCAGCTTTGAAGGACTCCAGGTATACGTGACGGTCCGGATGACCAGAAGTCATCGCGGAAAGCTCTACATCGACGATGTAGGCTGGGGCCCCGAGGCCGGCTCAATCAAGTATGGGTACCGGGCCCACTTCGGTGGAGTTCACGTCTTCATCGGCAAGATCGGCAAACCGGGCCCTAAGCCGGACATCTGCACTGACCTCGTCGAGACGGCTCAGCGTGTAAGTCCCGCCCGGGTTCAGACTCCCGTGAAGCGTGCGTTCGTATGATGTGTCCATGGGATCGGATCTGAACCGGTGTCTGAGGGCGACACGATCGCTTATTCCGACGGCGAATCATCTGGTGAAACCGAATCCTTGTACCAAGTTCAGGATGGCGTGTTTGAAGGGTACTCCGATGGCACCAGTATTCCGGAGTTTCTTGAAATGCCAAACCACGTTGGAATCTTCATGGCTGGAACACAGCCAACTTTGCAAAATTCTATTGCAGCAGCGTGTGGACCGGTAGTAGGGGCAGGAGGCTTCGTGCGCCAGACGGCTCAAGTTCTCTCCGGTTTGATGGATGCCTGGGCGGTCTTGCTAACCACTACAGTTACACCAGCAATGCAGGATCAGCACAATGCGTACATTGCTAGCCTGAAGGATCAGATAACACAAGCCAAAGCGGACTTAGCAGCTGAGGAAACCAGGATAGCTCAGGAGCGGGCCGCTTTAGACGCCCAGGCGTAAAGAATTCAAGCTGAGAATTATCGGCTTTTGATGGATCAGAACGCTCTAAATCAAGTGTCTAGGAGGAAACATCAATCTCGCTTGCCAGCGGATTACAATGCAATGAATCTCTTTGGAACACCGGGGGTAGGAACTAGTAACCTGCCAGCAGTAAACCGGAATACCGATCCAAGGACCGGGGCTCCGGATCAACCTCAGATGATGGGGCCGCCTCAGCGTACGGACAACCCGCCGCGGTACACCACACCGCCGCCGGGTCACTTTTCTACCCCATTGGATAATATGATAGCAGCGGCATCCTGGCTGGCTGCTATTCCAATCGAAGGTGAATCGCCGGCAGCGGTTGAGACGCGGCGGGCTAGGGATCTTCTTCAGACAGCTTTGACACAACAACAAGCTTATTCATATAGCCGAGACAGGGTTCACTCAACTCCATGGTTGAGCAAAAGCTATAGCAGGCATATGGATGAACTGGAGGTGTCTAGCAGTGCGCGGCGTGCATTGTCCCTCAAGGACCTAATCCGGCGCATGGTGACTTGAACGCTCAGTACATGGTGGAAAATGGCAGGGCACGAAGGGAGGCCGCTTTAGCAGCGCAACATACAGGTCGATATCAACCTGCCCCGGTTCAGCCAGCAGCGTCAGTAGACTGAGGTGTCGGAATTGCTTTCAGCTCGTGGGGAGTGCCGTGCCTTATTCTGTCTCTTCGTAACGTGCGACTGCCTAAGGACTTCAAGGGTCCGCGTAAGGTGCCGAATTACACTGCTGATCAGCCACCCGAGGCATGGGTGGAAAGTTATGAGATGGCAATGGAAATGCTGGACGTTGATGAAGCAGCGTGTGCAAAATACTTCACGATGATGTTGGAGGGGACAGCCCGGACTTGGTTGACGAACTTACCACCTAACTCCATCGAGTCATGGGACCAGTTGAAGGCCCGGTTTATAGCCAATTTCAAAGACACATGTAAGCAGCCTATGTCTATAGTGGATCTTGACGCCTGTGTACAAGGGGAGAACGAATCAACAACTCATTGGGTGCACGGGGTTTCAGAAGTCTTGCACTCATCGGACCGTATTAACGCCAGTTCGGTGATCATCACCTTGGAGCGTAATTGCTGGTTTAAGTCACTAAAGATGAAGTTGGGATGGCTCAAGCGTCACTGCAATGACATAGGTACCCTCATGGCCGCCTTGGTCAAGTATGCCGATTCTGATAATACCGAAGATCCCGATTCTGATGAGGAGAAGCCAGAGAAGGGAAAGAAGAACGGCGGTGCAAAGGGGTAGCAGCACAACCAAGGAGGTCATGGGAATAATGGTAAGAATAAAGCAGATTCAGATTTTGTAGCTAATGAGAATGTGCAGCGCCGTAAGGGTAAACCGCCTCAGCGTGGCGGCGCAATGAATCTGGAACGTTTGTTGAATCAACCCTGTCCAAAACATGGGACCAAGGGGGTGCCCGCGACACATCCCTGGAAAGATTGTAACAATGAAGGAGTTCAAAAATTCTGATCTTTTCCGGTATGATCAGGGTCCATCTGGCGGTTCAGGCCCAGGTTTTCATTGCGGCGGCGGTTCAAACTCTGGATTTCAGAATAACCAGGGCAACCAGAACAATCAAAATGGTAATAACCAGCAGAGTAATCAAGGAAATCAGCAGCAGTCGGGTTATCAGAGTCACCCAAAGCAGTTGAATGGTGGGCAGTATCACGTGTTCACCACTAGTTTGTGCAAGCGCGATCAGAAGCTTCACAAGGGGGCTGTTAATGCTGTTGAACCGGTGGTTCCACGTTACCTGCGGTGGTCGGAGCAACCTATTGTATGGAGCAGAGAGGATCATCCGCCCCGGGTTGACAATCCGGACCACCTGGCGTTGGTGGTGGCACCTCAGGTGGGAGGTTATAAGTTCACCAAGGTACTCATGGATGGAGGGAGCAGTATCGACATTCTATATTATGAAACCTTTCGTTGCATGGGGTTGACTGACAAGAGTCTTAAACCGTCCAATACTGTTTTCCATGGTGTGGTACCAGGTAAATCGGCATATCCTGTTGGCAAGATCGCTTTGGAAGTTGTGTTTGGTGATGAACACGATTCCCGGTCTGAGACATCAGCCTTTGAGGTGGTGAGGATCCAGAGCCCGTACCACGCACTGTTTGAGCGACCGGCTTATGCAAAGTTCATGGAGAGGCCTTGTTATATTTACTTGCAGCTCAAGATGTCGGGTCATAAATGGACCATTACGGTTCACGGAAGTCGTAAAATCGCTTTGGATTGCGAGGAAGGTGATGCGGCCTATGCTGAGTCGGTTTGTGCTATAGAGGAGTTGAAGTTTTATAAAGAAAATGTTGATCCGGAAGACATGACGCCTCTAAAGAAGCCCACCACTGAGCACGACCCAACCCTGCATTTCAAACCGGCTGATGAGACCAAACTTGTTGACTTTGTCCCTGGCGAGTCATCCAAACAGTTCAGCATCAGCACAAATCTGGATCCGAAATAGGAAAGCACGCTCATCGAGTTCATCTGTGAGAACCAGGACATTTTTGCATGGAAGCCTTCTGACATGCCAGGTGTACCGAGGGAACTCGCTGAGCACACTCTCAATATTGATCCCAAGTTTAAACCGGTCAAGCAATTTCTTCGCGCTTTAACGAGGAAAGACGCAAGGCAATTGGTGAAGAGGTAGCCCGGTTTTTGGCTGCTGGGTTTATCGTTGAAGTGTTTCACCCTGAGTGGTTGGCTAATCCGGTGCTTGTTCTTAAGAAAAACGGCACTTGGCACATGTGTGTGGATTACACCAATTTGAACAAGGTTTGTCCGGCCGATCCTTTTGCTCTCCCACGTATTGATCAGATCATTGATCCGACGGCAGGATGTGAGCGTTTGAGTTTCTTGGATGCTTAGTCAGGCTATCATCAGATCAACATGGCAGTTAAGGACCAGGAGAAGACCGCCTTCATCACTCCCTTTGGAGCCTTTTGCTATGTTTCTATGCCCTTTGGGCTCAAGAGTGCCCAGGCAACTTATCAGCGCTGTGTGCAGAATTGTCTTCACACTCTGATTGGGCGCAATGTTCATGCCTATGTTGATGACATTGTGGTGAAATCCAGGAAGAAGGAGACATTGATAGATAATCTCAAGGAGACCTTTGACAATCTGCGAGTTTACAAGATGATGCTCAATCCGGATAAGTGTGTCTTTGGTGTTCCGGCAGGCAAGCTTCTAGGCTTTCTGGTGTCTAACAGGGGTATTGAGGCTAATCCGGAGAAGATCAAAGCAATTACATCTTTGGCTAAACCGGCGTGCATCAATGATGTTCAGCGTCTAGCAGGTCGGATTGCAGCACTAAGCCGGTTTATCAGCCGTTTGTGAGAGAAGGCGATCCCTTTTATCAGATGCTAAAGAAAACAGACACCTTTGTCTGGAGTGATGCGGCTAATGCGGCGTTTGAAGACTTGAAGCGGCAGTTGGCTGAACCGCTAGTCCTTGCTGCTCCGGTTGACAGGGAGCCTCTATTGTTGTACGTGGCTGCTAATGCCCGTGCCGTCAGTGTGGAAATCATGGTGGAGCGCAAAGAGGCTGGTAAGGAGTACCCGGTTCAACGGTCGGTTTACTATATCAGTGAGGTGCTTATTGAGTCAAAGCAGCGATATCCGCATTGGCAGAAACTTGTATATGGGGTTTTTATGGCAAGCCGGAAGCTCAAGCAATATTTACAAGGCCATCCCATTACAGTGGTTAGTTCAGCTCCATTGGGTGATATAATTCAGAATAGGGAGGCAACTGGCCGGGTTGCAAAATGGGCAATTGAGCTTGGCCCACATGGTCTAAAGTATGTGCCTCGAATAGCTATAAAATCTCAGGCACTTGTGGATTTTATCAACGATTGGACTGAGTTGCAGGCGTCAGAGGACAAACCGGATAATACATACTGGACTATTCACTTTGATGGGTCCAGGCAATTGGAGGGCTCGGGGGCTGGTGTTGTTCTTACTTCCCCTCGAGGTGATCAGATTCGTTATGTCCTCCGTTTAATGTTCCCCTGTACTAACAATGCAGCTGAGTACGAGGCTCTGCTTCATGGACTCCGCGTGGCCAAGGAGATGAACTTAAGCCAGGTGCGATGCTTTGGAGACTCTGATCTGGTGGCTCAGCAAGTTTCTGGTACTTGGGATTCTAAGGATCCACTCATGGCGGCTTACAGACGTGAGGTGGATATTGTGGTGGGTTACTTCAAAGGGTATCACGTTGAGCATATCGACCGGCGCAAAAACGAAGCAGCAGATGCCTTGAGCCGGCTTGGATCTCAGCGTAAACCGGTACCTCCCAATACCTTTCTAGATATCTTGCATAACCCGTCTGTTAAGCTGCCTACAGAGGAGGATTTGGATGCTCCTAATCCGGAGGCTCACTTAGTGGCCGCTTTGCACGTTGTGCCAGATTGGACAGTTCTGTATCTGGCGTATATGAACCGCGGCGAGTTACTAGATGATGAAGTCCTGGCTCGACAGATTGTTCGGCGGTCCAAATCCATGGTTATTCACAATGGCGAGTTACACCGCTACAGCGTTTCAGGCATATTTCAGCGTTGTGTTTCCCCTGAAGAAGGCCAAGAAATCCTATGGGAAATTCATGAAGCGGATTGTGGTCATCATGCCAGTTCAAAGTCCTTGGTTGCAAAGGCTTTCCGTCATGGGTTTTACTGGTTGACAGCTCATGCTGATGCGGAGGATTTGGTAAAGCGGTGTGATGCTTGTCAAAAGTTTTCACGTAGGGCTCATGTTCCGGCTCAAGAATTACGGATGATTCCCATCACTTGGCCATTTTCCACATGGGGGCTTGACATGGTGGGACCTTTTAAACGCTCCAAGGATAAGAAGACTCACCTGCTGGTGGCGTTTGACAAATTTACCAAGTGGGTTGAAGCGGAGCCTATCAGCAAGTGTGATGCGGCTACGGTGGTTCAATTTCTCAAAAAGATTATCTTCTGCTTTGGTTTTCCACACAACATCATCACGGATAATGGCAAGAACCTCTCCAAAACTGAGATGGAAGATTTTTGTCAGAGAACACATCTGGCTTGACTTAGCATCTGTGGCGCACCCCCAGACCAATGGTCAAGCAGAGAGAGCTAATCAAGAAATCTTGAAGGGTATTAAACCCCGGCTTATGGTTCCTTTAAAGCGGACGCCGGGTTGTTGGGTGGAAGAATTACCTTCTGTGTTATGGAGCATAAACACCACTCCCAATAGGTCGATGGGTTACACGCCTCTCTTCATGGTGTGCGGGGCAGAGGCGGTCTTACCAAGTGATATTCGTCACGATTCACCCTGGGTTGCTAATTATGTTGAAGCGGGCAATGAGCAAGCACGCCAGGAGGCGTTGGACTTGTTGTATGAGAAACAAGATATGGCTTTAGCCCGTTCAGTGGTTTACCAGCAAGACTTGCGGCGTTATCATAGCCATCGGGTTAGAACAAGAACCTTTCAAGAAGGCGATTTGGTGCTCCGGCTCATCCAGGATCAGACCGACATGCACAAGTTATCCCCACCTTGGGAAGGACCCTTTGTGGTCAGCAAAAATCTGCACAACGGATCATACTACCTCATTGACGTTTGAGACAACTCATGTACTTCTGAGGAGGAGACCCGGCGGCCGTGGAACATAGCTCTCCTACGGCCTTACTATACTTGAGCCATAGGCTTTTCTTATGTACATATTTCGACAATGTATATATTATGATCAATAAAATAAACCAAGATCCTTGCTATAAGCAGGGCCTCTGCTATTTTTTCTCAAATATCCTTTGAGTTGCATGGGGGCTTCAGCTGACAAAGCGGAGTACTACCTATTAAACCGGCTATCATGCCAGAATACAGCTCGGGAGTTTCACACCCAAAGGGCCAAAGAGAGTCTGGATGCTATGCACATCTCAAACATAGGCACCTAATGAGCACAACTCATCATGTTACTTGGGGGCTCCTTGTGTCAAATACTCAGGAGTTTGGATGGACCCTTGTAGCTAGGTATCACCCCACGGCTTAGAAGCCTGGTATATTTACCTAAAACTCCGGGTTAACCTGCCTTCATCAAGTAAGCCACTCCTATCCAGGTCATCCTGGCATGACCCTCCGAATGTTTGACAGTTACTCTCATTGAGACCCTGCACTTGTCAAAGTTAAAACGGTGATTGGTTAGTTGGAGGGCCATCTTAAAAGGCTTTGTCAAATGGTTTAACTCAACGCCTGGCAGCCCATGAAAAGCCTCGAATTTGGGCCTGGCAGCCCTTGAAAAGCCTCGACTACACGGTCTTGTTTGCACTTGTTTCTTTCTGCTGAATTTTGTGTTAAACCGGTATCTTTGATTTATTATGGCTTTTCAAGTCATCATTTTAACCCGGTGTTTGTTAACCCGGCTTGGGTCTCAACTAAAAGTTGACGAACCTTATTAAACCTGAGTGTATTAACCCAGCCTGGCTTTGACTACTTGTCGCCAGTTTTTTATCATCTGGTGTTCATCGTGGCCCGGCATGACTTCTTATACACCATCAGTACAAGGTGAAGTTGTACAAAAAGTTCAAGATTTGGGTCTTCACCCTTATTACAGTCAAAAGTTGGTAACCAACTAACCTGATATCACATCACAGGTATGAGTTATTTCATATTTCGTCAAGTTTGAGTATCAATCAGGCTTTGTCTTGGGTATTATGACTCGTCCGGCGGAAAAACGCCAGGACAATTCTTTTATGCAGACATAGGGATTGCATCTTATGATATATGAGCCAACATTGAAATTTTAGTGACGGATCACATAAAGTATTTCCCACTGCACGATGGCAGCAGATCAAAGTATTTTTGCTACCCTATTACAAGGCACTTAAACAACCCAAAATATGGAATAGTTTTTTGTGAAAAACCAACCGGATTGCCGGATCAAGCACCATCACCATGTTGACGTGAGGTAGACGGATCATCTAGCGTCGGTTCAACCTCCTCATCCTCCTCCAAGGGTTGGAAATCAGCGGTGGTCCAGTCAATCTGGGTTAAGGCCTGAAAGATAGCCTCTTCACTTATAAGATCAGTCGGATCAACATCAGGGGCGTAAGTATGCTTACGAATTGGCGGAATAAGATTTTGCACTTCCGGAATGATAGCCTCAACCCGTTTGTTGTCAGCATCATAGAAGGACCGGTGAACCGTCAAGTTTGCTTCTTCTGCCAGTTGACTCGCCAGAGGATGCATCTCTCTTGTCACACATTTGAGGGTATCATTGTCAAACACTGCCCCATTTTCCTGTTCACTAGGAAAGCCCTTGGCGATATCGACCGGATCAAGGTCAGCTATCCATGCCTCGGCTCGGGTTAGTGCTAACAAAGCGCCAGCTCTGGTAGCGGACCACTTCACCTCTTCTATCTCTGCTGGCGTTGTAGATAATTTGGCCAGAGTGTCCTTGATCAATGTTGGGGCTGCATTGTCATAAGAAGTTGCACAGATAACCCGTTGGGCACCGATATACAGCTTCTCAATCAACATATAGGCGGCCTTGAGCTTCTTCCGCATATCAGAGCCCAGCTGAGCAATGCGGGCACCTACAACGATTTACGGATTTCTAGTTAAACCGGCAACATTCTAAAGCGGAATGTTCATAAAGCATTGGCAAAATAATACTTACCAAATATTGCAGAAGTCATGGCATTGATTTGATGCTTTAATCCAATAAGTTCTTCTGTCACCGGTTTAAGAGCTGCTTCAGCGTCCTCCGTCCGTTTCAGCAATCCAGCTTTTTCAGTATCCAGTTGATCCGTTCAAAATTGAACCACTCCTTGAGTTGTCCATGGTGGTTAAGGCAGTTTTCAATTCATCCCTGACCTTGGTGGTTTCTGCTTGTTGGGTTTTCACATTTTCTTGAAGATCAGCAATCTGAGAGACTTGTTGATTTATTTCATTCTGCCACAGCAAGAAGAGCATATCAATGATTTCTTTCAAAGTCCCAAGCATATAACCAGTTATACACTTGACACTTGGGGGCTAATGAGGATTACTTTTTTCTACTTATTATTAAAGTCCCACGGATTAATACAAGTATTAATCATGGCACTTGGGGGCTAATGTGTGTTTGATCAGAAATACACAAGGGAAATCAAGAAAGTACAGTCTGAAATATGCAAAGTCCCGGTTTGACTTTTTCAAGACCAAACCGGCCCTTGGGGGCTACAATGCAATGAAGGTACAGAGTAAAGGATCCAACGGTTTACCTCATAGCGCTGCTTCATTAAATTTACCAAACCGGCCTCATAGTCTCGACTGGTGAAGAGACGATTCAAGAAGCCGGAATGAAGGTCTTGGGCAGATAAATCGGCATAGTCTGATAAATCCGTTTTGCTCTTCCCCTTATTTATAAAGGCAAATTCATCCTTGGCGGTATGCTTGGATAAAACAACTGGATTGCCTGGGGCAGTATATGTCGTGCCAGTAACAACAACGTCATCATCCTTGGCGGGGCTTGACAGATTGATATTCTCCTTAGCAGGGCTTGGTGGCTTGGTACCATGGCTTGGCGGATCAACAGTTTGATTTGGAGGGGTGGCATCAGTTGATGTATCGACCTATATCTCCGGTTCAGCCTCTGGCAGATTAGCATCAGCACCTGGATTTTCCGGAGCAGAGTGGTCTGTGGCAGTTTCAGGATTTTCGCCCTCGTCTTCAGGGCTCTTCTCCGGATCAACCTCATCCGCAGGGCCGCTGGTCTTGGTCTTTTTACTCAGTCGGGCCTTGGCGCTACAACATACAAAGTTAGAATATAATAAACCGACGCATGTTCCGGAAAGAAGCAATGCAAAAATGTACTTACCCAGCAACGATCTTCAGGGGAGGCAGCTGAGTGGTTGATGAACTGCCAGAAGAGTTGGACGATGCCTGATAATTCGGATTAGACGGGTTGAGTAGGCATCGGAAGAAACCCTTCAAAGGATAAAGCTTTTCAGGAGAATAAGTCACCTCTGGACGATGTTTCCAGTTTGGTGTATCTAGTAATCCAGATGATGTGATTTGCTGACCGCTATGCCAGGTTGTACGATGTTCTGCAGCTTGCTGTGACTTCACAGAAAATTTTGGATCCAAATGAGCAAGAGGGTGAGATAGTTTTACTTTCCGGATTGTGCGGCGAACTTTTTGAACCGGCACAATATCAGAATCGGAAGAAAGAGTGACTACCTCAGCATTATCTTCGTGGCTCGCCTCAGCCTCCTCCTGGGAAACAATCATTGTCAATACAATGTACAAATAAGGAATCATGTTAGTCAAGTTTTACCTCTGCATCTGATTCCTCATCTTCTGGCGGATCAGAAGACTCGACGGTTTTCTTCTTGGAAACCTTCTTGGTAACTTTGGTCTTTGGACGAGCCTTAGCCGGTTTAATACATTTCCAGAAGGAGCTGTTGGCCTGTAACATTAAGGCAAGGAAGTGATTAACACACAGTTAAAGTGGAGGCGAATCGATAAATATTAAGATAAACTTTACCGCTGGCGGAGGATTGGAGACGGAAAAAGGTGCCAATCCGGTTTGGCTGCATGCATAGATTGTTTCGTCGAGTATCTTCTTTACAAATTCAGTAACTTCAAGGTCCATCAGTACTATTTCTTGATAGCGTTGAGGGTCTTTGACGTTGCCAGTGTACTCATGCATCAATCCGGGGCGGTAGCTTAAAGGCAAAATACGCCAAGATACCCAGCAGCGGACGAGATCAATGCCATTTAAACCGTTGGCCATGAGGGCCCGGACCTTGGCGATTTGAGGAGCAAAAGTTCTTCGTTCTGCGGCGGATAAGCGTGAAGGTAATGGGTGGTTATTGCTAAGCCGGTGGGGACGGTGTCATGCCCAATATGCGACCCTATCCAAAAGGAACCCGAAGGTCCCACCAAGGATAGACCCGCATATTGAAACGCTTTTGCAAGGTGGATATCATTACATCAACATTACATACTAGATGGGGATACATACAAGAGGCATACAATGCCACACGAATACAACATCACAATACATCAGAGCATCATCCAACTACGGATGAAACACAAATAGAAACTCAAACGACATTCACCCTGCTAGCCCAGGCTGCCGACCTGGAACCTATCCCCTGATCGAAGAAGCAGAAGAAGAACTCAACGCAAGCAAGCATCGCTCTCGCGTCATGATCATCGCAAAACCTGTACCTGCAACTGTTGTTGTAGTAATCTGTGAGCCACGAGCACTAAGCAATCCCATTACCATGGGTATCAAGACTAGCAAAGCTTAAAGGGAAAGGAAGGGGTAAAGTGGTGAGGCTGCAGCAGCGACTAAGCATATATGGTGGCTAACATACGCAAATAAGAGCGAGAAGAGAGCAAGCAGAACGGTCGTCAACTAGTAATGATCAAGAAGTGATCCTGAACTCCTACTTACGTCAAACACAACCCAAAACCGTGTTCACTTCCCGGACTCCGCCGAAAAGAGACCATCACGGCTACACACACGGTTGATGTGTTTTAATTCGGATCTGGTGTTAAGTTATCTACAACCGGACATTAACAAATTCCCATCTGCCTATAACCGCAGGCACGACTTTCGAAAGATTATACCCTGCAGGGGTGTCCCAACTTAGCCCATGACAGGCTCTCGCGATCAATGAAGGAATAGACCTTCTCCCAGGAAGACCCGATCAGACTCGGAATCCCGGTTTACAAGACATTTCGACAATGGTAAAACAAGACCAGCAAAGCCGCCCGATGCGCCGACAAATCCCGATAGGAGCTGCACATATCTCGTTCTCAGGGCACACCGGATGAGCAAGACGTTGGGTTGGCATAGAGCCTGGTTGCCCAGGGGGCGCCGGACATTGCTCGGTTC
>NC_041391.1:542796716-542799673 GCF_002162155.2 Triticum dicoccoides
TTGGCCGACCCAAGGGAAAGGGGTAGGTGGTGGTGAGGCAAATGGTAAAACCAAGGTTGGGCCTTGCTGGAGGAGTTTTATTCAAAGCGAACTGTCAAGGGGGTCCCATAAATCACCCGACCGCGTAAGGAACACAAAATCCGGGAACATAACACCGGTATGACGGAAACTAGGGCGGCAAGAGTGGAGCAAAACACTAGGCAAAAGGCCGAGTCTTCCACCCTTTACCAAGTATATAGATGCATTAATAATATAAGAGATATTGTGATATCCCGACCAAAAATCCTGTCCACGATGGAGAAATCTTCAACTTCACCTGCAACTAGCAACGCTATAAGAGGGGCTGAGCAAAGCGGTAACATAGCCAAACAACGGTTTGCATAGGAAAGGTGTCAAAGGTTAGAGGTTCATGGCAACATGGGATGGCTCGATAACAGGTAATAGGTAACGCAGCATAGCGATAGAACGAAGCAACTAGCATGGCAATGATAGTAGTGAGATCCAGCGTAGCGGTCATATTGCCTGAAATCCCGCAAGGAAGAAGAACGAGTCCATGAAGAAGACGAACGGACGAAGACGAACCAAGCGTAGACGAACGAATCCTCACGATCGCAACGAAATAGGAACTAACAAGAAGAAGCACGCAACAAGGTAAACACACCACACATGAACATGACATGATGCACAACAGAGCATGATGCATGACAAAGCTACATGAAGCTACTCATGGCAAGAGATGTGGCAAACAAGAGCAACACATCAAGACAAGTTTAAATGAGGCCGGGAACAACATATAACAATTCCGGTAAGTCCTCATATGCATATTTCTAAGTTGGACCAGATCTGAATAAACCTTATGTTCAAGTTGTTAAACAGCAAGTTAAGATGCACAAAGATGATCTACACGAGATTCTAGTCAAGTTACATATAAAGTTCATTTAGTTCGGAGCTACGGTCTAGAAGATATGAGCAAAACAAGTTAAACATGGCATTGATGCAAAATGCACTCAAACATCAAGCAAACACCTCAAAACATGGATGCAACATGATAATATGAAACTACATGCAATTCTAAGCAAGTTTCATATAGAGCACACTCAAAACGGAGCAACGGTTCAACACATGCACATGAAACAAGTTTAAAGGACAAGCTGTCCAAAACAGCAACTAGGCATATTGCAAGCATCAAAACAATAAGCTACAACATCTCAACATGAAAACAAAAGACATGAGCATGATGTACAGGTAAAGCATAACAAAACATGAACACTGAGCTATCTCTAGAAATCACTAGAACATGCTCAAACACACATGGTAAGATTGCAAGTTATAACAATCTCAGACTTTGCAGAAAATAACATCACGATGCAATGTTTAGAGCTACCAAACAACATGTTACAGGAACTTATAATGGCAAACAAAGGCATGGCATGATTCTACTCAAAGCATAGATCAAAAGTCCCTTACTGACCATGAGCCAAAAAGGAACAGAAAATATGATGGCACCCACGTAAACATAGCAAGTTATTATTACAGATTCATACATGGCAGGAACATAATTATGAAGGCATGTAGATGAGCTTGTGCAACTCACTACAGATCATTACATGGAATGGCAAGGCACCCAACAGTAAGAAGGCATGTTTGTGAAGCTAAGCATGGCAATAGCAAGGTCATAGGGTGCATGGAACACTAACAAAACACATGGGAACAAGTGAACTTACTGTAAACAGGCTGACATCAACATTATGAAGCAACTTTGGAGCAAGATATGAACAAGCTACAGCAAGCTATAAATGCAACCAGGGGCATGGATGGATAGAGGATGACATGTATATCAAAACATGTTTATAGAACATCTCCAGATTATGCATAGAATGATTAGTAGCAACATGTTTATATAGCATCACGAAATAACAGATTCAGCCTAGCAAAACAGCAACATCTTGAACCCTACTTAACAAGCTCGATACACTCACCACAAGTCATTGCATGACAAGATAAGCATAGCATCATCAAGAAGACATGTTTTTGAAACAAACCAAGTCAAGAACAAGTCCATAGCATGCAAGGATCAACTATAGCAAGCTCGGCCAAATTGAATAACATGTAAACAATCTGCCAGGAAACATTTTGAAGCAAAAGTAGAGCACTCAAATGACATGCTAGACTACTTCATAATTGCCAAGAAGGCCATTAATGGATAAACAATAACCACATGTTCAAAACACCCTTACTGGAGTATCTCTAAATATGCATGGATTTCTCTGTAGCAACAAGTTTACATGGCATCAAGATTACAGCAGAGCAGGAACTAAAACAGCAACATCACGATGCCTAGTTTGCATGCTTGTGCTAGTCACCACATTGATCACAAAAATACATGGTAATCACCTCTGTATAGAAGACATAGCATAGTTCAAAACACATGAAGACATCAACCTCATAGGATGCACACATCAATCATGGCAAAAATGACAAAAGAGCTCGTTCTGATAACAGACAGTAGAAAACATCATGAAGCACTCTTACAACAATGATTCAGGCATCTATATGACCTCAAATGAATATGATGCAATGGAATAAAATGATGTACTCGTTGAGGCGAACAATTTGACATATTACACGCACGAAACGGAGATACAGAGGAAGAGTTACGATGGCATGAACATGGCATGAAAATTACAGAATCTGGGGACTTGGCAGAATTTGGACCTCGGGGAAAAAGTCAACCGCGGCGGATCTCGCCGGAGAGCTCGCCGGAGAACTCGAAGATGGCCGGGGAAGGGAGCTTCGGGGCAGAACGGGGCGGATCCGGCCGGATCTCGCCCGATCCGGCCGAGCTCCGGCGACGACGACGCGGGGCCAGGCGCGGCGGCGACCGATGGAGAAGGGCGACGGGAGCGGGCGCGGTGTCCGGCGCGGCGGCGGCTCCGGTTGGGAGGCGCGGGAGACCG
>NC_041391.1:542800160-542852342 GCF_002162155.2 Triticum dicoccoides
GGAGGGATTGGACGGGCGGGGCGGCGCGGACATGTCCGGCGGCGGCGCGGACGTGTCCGGCGCGCGAGGAGGGAGAGGGTTAGGGTTTGCCCGAGATTTCGGGGGAGGGGGCTAATTTTATAGGTAGAGGGAGCTAGGAGAGTCCAAATGAGGAGCGGTTTTCGGCCACGCGATCGTGATCAAACGACCGAGAGCATTGAGGGGAGTTAGATGGGATTTGGGCCACTTTGGAGGGGGTGTTGGGCTGCCAAGAGAAGGAGGCTTTACGGTTACCCGGTTAACCGTTGGAGTACCAAACGACCTCCAAATGACACGAAACTTGACAGGCGTTCTATCGGTGCTATACCAAGGCCGCTTGGCAAGCCTCGGGCCATTCCGAGAATGTTTAACACCCGCTCACAACGAGAGACAAAAGGGGGACGCCGGAGGACATAGGAGCGCCGGATTGCAAAACGGACAACGGGGAAAATGCTCGGATGCATGAGATGAACACGTATGCAATGCAATGCACATGATGACATGATAAAATGCAACACGCAAGCAAATGACATGGCAACGACGGCGAATAACTGGAGGACACCTGGCGCATCGGATCCGAGGCGTTACAGACGGTAACCTAGCAAAGGATTTTCTCCATCAGGGGCGGTGTTCCGGCAATAAAACCAAGTCTGGTTCCAATCCTTAGCATGGCTATGATGTTTTGCGTGCGGGAAGTCAACCTCTTTTCTTTTCTGAATTGAAACGCCACCAAGCTCTGTGTTGGGACCATCAGAAAACTCTGTGCGACGGTTCAAGTGGAAGAAATCCCGGAACAACTCCACAGATGGCTCTTCTTGGAGGTAAACTTCGCAGAAGACTTGAAAGTTGCATATATTGGACACGGAGTTCGGTCCAATGTCTTGTGGATGGAGCTGGAAGCTTGCGAGGACATCCCGGAAATTTTTTGATCCGGGCGGGCTGAATCCCCGGTCTAAGTGTTGCATAAAAACAATCACTTCTCCATCTTGAGGCTCAGGAGAGCATTCAGAATCCAGAACACGCCAATGAAGGACCCTTTTTGAGGCTAAAGCGCCAGTGGTGACATATCCATTGATTTGAGTTTCCGTGATCTTGGATGGAACCCAATTACAGGCAGAGAATTGTTTGGCCATTCCGAAGGAAATAGCTGAAAAGAAAAATAAATGTCGGTTTACAATTTAAGCAGTTTAAGTGTATTTTTCAGTGTTAAACCGGCAAGTTGCTGATTAAGATCGGTTGGTGGTTTAAGAGCGGGCTAATGTTATATGGCGGATTGGTCATCAAAAGTTAAACCGCCCGTAGGTAGAAGGGCCTGGGTTCAAAATCTGCTAAGTGTTGGCAGAAACAGGTTTCACACAGAGACGGAATTAATTCAGATCTACCAAAGGTTCAGTAAGAAAATTTTCTGCGATTTATAAGGGTGTTAAGGAGAGCAGAAAAGGTCATGCGTTCTATCAAGAGAGTCTATACAAAGAGGAAGACCTACTAAGTACTAAATTGGATGCGGAGCAAATACCGCACGGGATATATGCTACGGTTGAGTCCAAAAAGCTATGGTAGAAGTGAATACGAACGGACTAGGGATGAGCACCTATGAACACAGATGCAAACAGGAACCCAAAGAGAAAGATCTAGGGTTATGAGGGAGAAGGTTTACCGGATCCGCAGGACAGCGGAGGAACGGCGAAGGTCTCTTGTACAACCAGGTTGATGCAGCGGCCTCTGTTGATGCAGCGTTCGAAGGTCGAGGGCGGCGGCGGAGCTTCAGAGCTGGGGCGTCGCGAGGAAGAAGAAGAAGTGCAGAAGGGGAATAAAGGAAAGGGCCCCCGGGTCTATTTATAAGGAAAATGGATAAGGACCGGCGCGAAAATCAAGGAGTCAAAAAGCGGCGAGTGGCGCAGCTGTCGCCTCGATTTCCGAGATGATATTAATAAGAGGAATCTTTTTATTCATTTTTTACAGAGATGACATCATGATGATCCGTTGTTGTATCCAGAGGATGACGTCACAGCGGTTTAACAAAGTTTATGAAGAAGATGTCATGGCGGTTTATGGGAAACAAGGGAAGATGTTCATGGGACTTTCCTAAGTACTAAAGATTGACATGAATAAATTCAATTCACTCTGGGCCTAATGTTGGGGATATAACTATTGAGTATAAACCGCCCAGGAGGGGCCAGTTTACACTCAACCATATTGAAGCCCACGCAGACTCAGAAGATGGTGTTTTACTATGAAGCTTAGAGGCCCGAAGCCTAGAGGCGGATTAGGACCCATAGTAGTAAACCGCCATAGTCATGTAAACTTATGTTGTAACATAAGGAAGTGAGAGACCGAGCTGAACACTTGTATGAGTCGGCCTCGGGACTCTGTAGATTGGTCGGGCGTCAACCCGTGTACATAAGGGGACGACCCGGCGGCGGTTCAGGGACAAGAAACACAACTCGATAGCCAGGCATAGCTTGTTTAGCCCCCTGGTTAGCGAGACCCCAATAATCCCATCACAACTAGACGTAGGATTTCACCTTCATCGAAGGGGCCGAACTAGTATAAAATCCCTCGTGTCCTTAGGCCGGTTTAACCCCTTTAAGATAACCTATCACGATGGCTCCACGACTAAGTCCTTACATGAGGACATCTGACGTGATATTTCCATGACAGGTAGCATTCCACATCAAAAATTCTGTTTTTATCATTTACCTACTCGAGGACGAGCAGGAATTAAGCTTGGGGATGCTTGTTACGTCTCCAACGTATCTATAATTTTTGATTGTTCCATGCTATTATATTACCTGTTTTGAATGATTATGGGATTTCTTATACACTTTTATATTACTTTTGGGACTAACCTATTAACCGGTGGCCCATCCCATATTGTTGTTTTTTTGCCTGTTTCATTATTTCGAAGAAAAGGAATATCAAACGGAGTCCAAACAGAACGAAACCTTCGGCAGTGTGATTTTTGGGAATATTATGATCCAGGAGACTTGGAGTGCAAGTTGGGGGGTCATCGAGGAAGCCACGAGATAGGAGGGCGCCCCCCTACTAGGCGCGCCCCCCTGTCTCGTGGGCCCCTCAAGCACCCCCCGACCGACTTCTTTCGCCTACATAAGCCTACGTACCCTAAAACCATTAAAAATCAAGATAGATCGGGAGTTCCGCCGCCGCAAGCCTCTGTAACCACCAGAAACCTCTCGGGAGCCCTTCCCGGCACCCTGCCAGAGGGGGGATCCTTCACCGGTGGCCATCTTCATCATCCCGGCACTCTCCATGACGAGGAGGGAGTAGTTCACCCTCGAAGCTGAGGGTATGTACCAGTAGCTATGTGTTTGATCTCTCTCTCTCGTGTTCTCTCTCGTGTTCCCTCTATGGCACGATCTTGATGTATCCCGAGCTTTGCTATTATTGTTGGATCTTATGATGTTTCTCCCCCTCTACTCTCTTGTGATGAATTGAGTTTCCCCTTTGAAGTTATCTTATCGGATTGAGTCTTTTATGAGAACACCTGATGTATGTCTTGCCGTGCTTATCTGTGGTGACAATGGGATATCATGTGCCACTTGATGTAAGTTTTGGTGACCAACTTGCGGGTTCCGCCCATGAACCTATGCATAGGGGTTGACACACGTTCTTGACTCTCCGGTAGAAACTTTGGGGCACTCTTTGAAGTACTTTAGTTGGTTGAATAGATGAATCTGAGATTGTGTGATGGATATCGTATATCATGCCCACGGATAATCGAGGTGACAATGGAGTATCTAGGTGACATTAGGGTTTTGGTTGATTTGTGTCTTAAGGTGTTATTCTAGTACGAACTCTTGAATAGATAGATCCGAAAGAATAACTTTGAGGTGGTTTCGTACCCTACCATAATCTCTTTGTTTGTTCTCCGCTATTAGTGTTTTTGGAGTGACTCTTTGTTGCATGTTGATGAATTGTTATATGATCTATCTATGTTATTATTGTTGAGAGAACTTGCACTAGTGAAAGTATGAACCTTAGGCCTTGTTTCCTACCATTGCAATACCGTTTACGTTCACTTTTATCACTTGCTACCTTGTTGTTTTTATAATTTCAGATTACAAATACCTTTATCTACCATCCATATTGCACTTGTATCACCATCTCTTCGCTGAACTAGTGCACCTATACAAATTATCATTGTATTGGGTGTGTTGGGGACACAAGAGACTCTTTGTTATTTGGTTGCAGGGTTGTTTGAAAGCGACCATCTTCATCCTACGCCTCCTATGGATTGATAAACCTTAGGTCATCCACTTGAGGGAAATTCGCTACTGTCCTACAAACCTGTGCACTTGCAGGCCCAACAACGTCTAGAAGAAGAGGGTTGTATAGTAGACATCAGAGACACGGAGTTTTTTGAGCCGTGGTTCCGATAGATGGTGCTATCAGACATCCACGTTGATGGAGACTTCAACCCACGAAGGGTAATGGTTGCGCGAGTCCACAGAGGGCTCCACCCACGAAGGGTCCATGAAGAAGCAACCTTGTCTATCCCACCATGGCCGTCGCCCAAGAAGGACTTGCCTCACTAGGGGTAGATATTCACGAAGTAGGTGATCTCCTTGCCCGTACAAACTCCTTGGTTCAACTCCACAATGTTGTCGGAGGCTCCCAAGTGACACCTAGCCAATCTAGGAGACACCACTCTCCAAGAAGTAACAAATGGAGTGTTGATGATGAACTCCTTGCTCTTGTGCTTCAAATGATAGTCTCCCCAACACTCAACTCTCTCTCACAGGATTTGGATTTGGTGGAAAGAAGGTTTGAGTGGAAAGCAACTTGGGGAAGGATAGAGATCAAGATTCATATGGTAGGAATGGAATATCTTGACCTCAACACAAGTGTAGGTAGTTATGTCTCAGAAAATGTAAGTTGGAAGTGTAGGCATGTTCTGATGGCTCTCTCCACGAATGAAGAGGGGGTGGAGGGGTATATATAGCCTCCACACAAGATCTAACCGTTACACACAACTTACCAATCTCTGTGGGACCGAATCCTGAAACTTGGTCGGACCGATTTAGAAAATAATGTGACCGTTAGGTTTTCGGTGGGACCGACATGTCAACTTGGTGGGACCGATATCATTAGGGTTAGGGCATAACCTAATCTCGGTGAGACCGATTACACAAACTCGGTGGGACCAATTTTTGTAATAAGCTAACCAGAGAGTTGGTCAGGCAAACTCGGTGGGACCGATCCGCTCATCTTTGTTAGACCGAAATGTTACGAAAGGGAAACAAAGAGTTTGCATTGGAATCTCGGTGGGACCGATCGCTCATCTTGCTTGGACCGAAACGTTATGAAGGGAAACAGAGAGATTACAATCCCATCTCGGTGAGACCAAGATCCCTATCGGTGAGACCGATTTGACTAGGATTTGTGGCAGTGGCTATGACATCTGAACTCGGTGGCGCCAGATAGAAAGAATCGGTAGGGCCGAGTTTGACTTTTGGTTTAGGTCATATCTGGATGTGAGAAAGTAGTTGAGGGCTTTGGAGCATATCACCAAGCATTTTGAGCAAGAACCTCATTAAGGCAACACCTCATCCCTCCTTGATAGTATTGGCTTTTCCTATAGACTCAATGTGATCTTGGATCACTAAAATGGAAAATGTAGAGTCTTGTGCTTTGAGCTTGAGCCAATCCTTTTGTCCTTAGTATTTTGAGGGGTCCACTTTTCTCAATGAGCTATATGTTGTTAGGAATTACCAAAACCACCCACGGATAGTCGCATTTTCAATCTCCCCCTTTTTGGTAATTGATGACAACATATAGATGAAAGCTTCGACAAATGATAATAAGATTGAAAGACATTGTCGCTTTGAGAAGTATGTGAAATACAAGAGCTCCCCCTAAATTTGTGCATTATTTAAGATTTGCTTTGGACTGCAAATGCACAATGAGTTAGGATCATGGGTTACTCTTCCATGTCACATACATCTTGGTGGAGCGCTCAAAATGATAATAATTGAACACATGCACTCATCACCAAGCAAAGTGAATGATCATATGAGAATATAAGAGATAATGTCATCCAACAAGCATTAATGTAGCATAGCATATTTGAAAGTGCAACTATCCCTAGGTGGTTTTGGTAATTCCTAACAACATATAGCTCCTTGAGCTAATGCTATTTCAAGATAAATATTTCAGGAAAGCTCATTGATTGGCATGGCATGGATGAGAAAAGTGGACCCCTCAAAATACTAAGGATAAAAGGATTGGCTCAAGCTCAAATCACAAGACTATACATTTTCTATTTTAGTGATCCAATATCACATTGAGTCTATAGGAAAAGCCAATACTATAAAGGAGGGATGAGGTGTTGCTTAATGAGGTTCTTGCTCACATTGCTTGGTGATATGCTCCAAACCCCTCAACTACTTTCTCACATCCACCTATGACCTAAACCAAAAGTCAAACTCGGCCTCACCGATTCTTTCTATCCGGCGCCACCGAGTTTAGATGTCATAGCCACTGCCACAAACCCTAGTCAAATCAGTCTCACCGATAGGGATCTCGGTCTCACCGAGATGGGATTGTAATCTCTCTGTTTCCCTTCGTAACGTTTCGGTCCAACCGAGATGAGCGATCGGTCCCACCGAGATTGCAATGCAAACTCTGTGTTTCCCTTTCGTAAGGTTTCGGTCTAACCGAGATGAGCGGATTGGTCCCATTGAGTTTGCCTGACCAACTCTTTGGTTAGCTTATTACCAAAATCGGTCCCACCAAGTTTGTGTAATCGGTCTCACTGAGATTACGTTATGCCCAAACCCTAATGATATCGGTCCCACGGAGTTGACATGTCGGTCCCACTGAAAACCGTAACAGTCACATTATTTGCTAAATCGGTCCGACCGAGTTTTCAGGATTTGGTCCCACCGAGATTGGTAATTTGTGTGTAACGGTTAAATTTTGTGTGGAGGCTCTATCTACCCCTCCACCCCCCTCTTCATTCGTGGAGAGAGCCATCAGAACATGCCTACACTTCCAACTTACATTTTCTGAGAGAGAACCACCTACACTTGTGTTGAGATCAAGATATTCCAATCCTACCATATGAATCTTGATCTCTAGCCTTTCCTAAGTTGCTTTCCAATCAAATCTTCTTTTCACCAAATCCAATCCTGTGAGAGAGAGTTGAGTGTTGGGGAGACTATCATTTGAAGCACAAGAGCAAGGAGTTCATCATCAACACACCATTTGTTACTTCTTGGAGAGTGGTGTCTCCTAGATTGGCTAGGTGTCACTTGGGAGCCTCTGACAAGATTGTGGAGTTGAACCAAGGAGTTTGTACGGGTAAGGAGATCGCCTACTTCGTGACGATCTACCCCTAGTGAGGCAAGTCCTTCATGGGTGATGGCCATGGTGGGATAGACAAGGTTGCTTCTTCGTGGACCCTTTGTGGGTGGAGCCCTCCATGGACTTGCGCAGCCGTTACCCTTCGTGGGTTGAAGTCTCCATCAACGTGGATGTACGATAGCACCACCTATTGGAACCACGACTCAAAAATCTCCGTGTCTCCAATTGATTTTGCCTTCTCAAACTCCTCCCCTTTACCTTCATATGCAATTGTTTTACATTCCAGTGCTCTACTCTAGAATTGCATGTGTACGTTGATTGCTTGACTTGCGCTATGTTGCTAAAATCTGCCAAGAATTAAAATTTGGAAAAGGCAAGTTTTTTATTTGGTCAAGTAGTCTAATCACCCCCCCCCCCTCTAGACATACTTTTGATCCGACAAGTGGTATGAGAGCTTTGGTCTCCATTTGCTTTGATTTCCATAGCTTTTGGTAGTCATAGCCTTGGTTTCACAACCTAGGAGAGTATGACGTCTAGCGAGGGAAATTACCACCGTAGAGGTCCTTACTTTGGTGGTACTAATTTTGCTAGTTGGAAGCATAAGATGAAAATGCATATTCTTGGACATAACCCCGCCGTTTGGGCTATTGTGTATATTTCCTTGCAAGGTGAATTCTTTGCTGGGAGAGAACCGAACCGTGAAGCTACTGCGGAAGAGTTGAAGATGCTGCAATACAATGCTCAAGCTTGCGATATCCTCTTCAACGGATTGTGCCCCAAAGAATTCAACAAAATCAGTCGTCTTGAGAATGCAAAGGAAATTTGGGACACTTTGATTGACATGCATGAAGGTACCGACTCTGTCAAGGAATCCAAATTGGATGTGCTTCAAAGTCAACTTGACAAGTTCAAAATGAAGGATGGTGAAGGCATCGCTGAAATGTACTATAGGCTTGCTCTCATCACAAATGAGATTGCCGGCTTATGAAGTGAAGAGATGACCGACAAATTCATCATCAAGAAGATACTAATAGCCTTGGATGGAAAATATGATACTGTGTGCACATTGATCCAAATGATGCCCAATTACAAGAATCTCAAGCCAACGGGAGTCATCGGAAGAATTGTTGTTCATGAGATGTCACTCAAGGATAAGGAAGAGCTTCACAACAAGTCAAGTGGTTCTTACAAAGCCTCATGTGAAACTCCCACATCATCAAGTGAGAAACAAACCTTCAATGAAGAATTGAGCCTAATGGTGAAGAACTTCAACAAGTTCTACAAGAGTAGAAGCAAGGAAAGAAGTTCCAAGTCAAGGTCCTACAATGACAAAAGATCTTCAAGTCATGAACGTAATTGCTACAATTGTGGAAGACCCGGACACTATTCCAATGAGTGTGCGGATACCTACAAAAGAAGAGACGAATCTCCAAAGAGAAGAAGTAGAAGAGAAGAATCACCACCAAGAGAGAGGAGTAGAGATGATCATTATGAATGAAGAACATCCCGGAGAAGCAAGGATTCGGAAAGGAAGGAAAAATCATCAAAGAGCTACAGAAAACAAAGACATCAAGCTCATGTTGGTGAATGGGTATCCGGCTCTGACTCCGACCATCATTCCGAGAGAAACTATCACTCCGACTCAAAACATACTCAAGATGAAGGTGTTGTCGGTCTAGCACTTGTGTCAACCAACTCCTACGACATATTTGACTCACCAAATGAAGGACTTGGAAGATGCTTCATGGCTAAAGGCCCAAAGGTATTACACCCCGAGTATGTTGATTTCAATAGAGATGAAGATGACTTGCTAGGTGATGATGATTTACTTGTTGACAACTCTAGTGATGAATACTATGATGAAACGTCAAATAATCATGCTAGTGAAGATAAAACGAATGACAATTATAAGGAGAAGATTGAGCTCCTATCTAAAGAACTAAACACTCTTAAGTTAGCTCATGAAACTATCTTAGGAGATCATCGAGAACTTTTAAGGACTCATGAGAAGTTGCGCTTCGAAAAGCTCAACCTCGAGCAAGAACATGAGTTTTTAAAGGCTATCAATGATGATCTTCGCAAGAAAAGTTCTTCTTACATTGCCAAGCGTTTACTCTTATCTACTTACATGCCTCAAGTCAAGTCTAGTAACAAGATCAAGCAAGATTCTTCCTCTAGTAGTAACAACAAACATCATGCTAAATCTAATGTAGTGGCTTCTAGTAGTTCTCTTGATTCCACTAATGATTCTCTTAGCCAAGTTACACTTGAGCAAGAAAATAGCTTATGGAAGGGAATTATAGAGAAAGGTGTTTACAAGAGCCTTGCCGAGAGTAAGCAATTCAAGGAAATTGTACGCAAGCAAGGAAGGCATCGGAAGAACCAAGGTGTTAGTTTTGAACGAAAGTTTAATGCCAATGGAGTTGAGTGGGAAGAAGATCAATACCCCAAGATGGAGTTTGTTCCTCAACAAGAGAAGTATGATCCTACTTCTTTCAAAGGGACACAAGCTCAAGATGATCTTCCACCACAAGACCACAAGAAGAAAGGCAAGGACAAGCTTCAAGAGGAGATTGATGCATTTGAAGAAGCTCCTAAAGCCTTGGTCAAGTGGGTTCCCAAGACTACATCAAATTCTACTTCATCAAGTACGACAACTACCCCAAGGATTCCCATCAAGATGGTGTGGATCCTGAAGAAGAAGAACTAGAGAGTTCTTGAGGGTGACTCTGTCAGATGTGGGGTTCCGGCAAAACCCTTAAGGTTCGAACAATGGGGTGCGCACGGAGATCTCTCCCCTACCGATCCTCGTTCAAACGCCTCGCCGAGAATCTGAGCTACACGGTGAACAACACAAGGAACGCAAGGTTTATATTAGTTCGGGCCACCGTTGTGGTGTAATACCCTACTCTAGTTTGTGGTGTGGTGGATTGCCTCAGGGGCTGATGATGAATAATACAGAGGAAGAACAACCTCGCAAGGGATGTTGTTGTAGTGGGATGTGGATGAACTTAACTTTTTCCATCCTTTGGTGGCTAGCCCTATATATAGAGGCCCTAGTCCTCTTCCTAAATATTGAGCGGGAAGGGCGCCAACAACGGTCATTTTGAAGGGGAACATCTGGTACAACTTATCCTGACTAAAGTTGGTCTTCGACTGCCAAAAGCACTCGTGATGACGCCGTCTTGGGCTCCACGGTGACCTCCGTCCTGCCGCTCTGTTGGTCTTGGTCCCGTTGCACCGGAATGGTAGCCTTTGCTTGATGCCTCGGTCTGTGCTTGCCCCCTTTGCACCAAAGAGGAAATAAGGACACTGCACATGCCGGCGCCCGCCTGGTCTCGATCGTCATGGTTTACGTCACAGGCACCTCGCGAGGTACCCCTTCCCTTATCTCTCTACCTCCTCGCGAGCCTGCCTGGTGAGGTCGCTCCTGAGGTTGCCTTTCATCATCCACCCCGTGAGGCTTGGACCCTCATGAGGGTCTTGAGCTTGGGTCGATTGAAGATGGGCCGTCCTGGGCCCCCACCCGAGCCACGCCGCAGGCCGTAGGCAGGCAAGTCTGGGGACCCCCGTTCCTAGAACACCGACAGTAGCCCTCGGGCCCAAGGCATGCTCAGACTTGGCTTAGCAGAGAAGCGAAGGGGCAAGTGCGGAGCGCTGCGGGCCCCATCAGCCTGCGGCCTTGGGCGCCGTCTGGCGTCTCCACTTCCCCACGCTGCCTCGGCAACTGCTTGACTTGACAAGTCGCTGCATGCAAATACAAGTCATGATTACCTACGATCGTGGAGGCCAATGGTTGGCCTCCTCTGGACTATAAGTACGGGGGGTTGAGCCCTCACAGTCCATCTCTTCCTACTCCTCTTCTTCCTCGCTCCCCTCGTCTTCTTGCTATATCCCATGGCGCCTACGAAGAAGTTCTCGGCCGCAGAGAAAGGAAAGGCTCGCCAGGAAGGGCCTGGCTCCCCTGTGCCCAAGCGCGGTCGAGGTCGTCCCTGCAAGCACCCCGCGACTCCCACAGTGGCCTCCTGTGGTCGCGGTGGGTGTGCTTCGCGCAATGGAGGTCGCTTGATTGATGGGGGAAGACGCGCCACGGCTGCACGGCCTCCTCGCCCGCGCTTTCACTTGGTAGAGGTGTTGCCGGAGTTTGTCATTTGGTCGGCGGATTCGGTTGGCAACTGGCTTTAGCTTCCCCACTTCTTCGCCGGCGAACTACCGGCTAGTGCCTATGGTGGGCTCTGGCTTCAGGCGGACGGCTGCTGCAGTAGAGTCTCTTGGGTTGCGGTGGAAGTCTCCATCGCCGGGGATGTGACCTTGACCCGCGGCTGGCAAACGTTTGCCCGCGCTCGTGGCCTGGGCCGGTGGTGCACCCTGCATTTCAAATTTTACGGCGATGCCACCCTCTACATGAGGGTGTTCGGAGAGGACGGCTGCCGTGTTGAGTGCTGCCCTGAGGATGATGACGACGACCGGATGCTTGGCCTCAACGACGGCCGTGACGAAGACGAAGGTAGGCCCGTGCCTGGCAGTGCCCGTGGCTCGCCGAGCTTCAGCGGTCCCCCTTTTGGCGGCGGCTCTTCCAGCGGCGGTCGCCATCAACCACCGCGCCGCCACGCCCGCTTCGAGGGGGCCGGCGGATCATCCCATCGTTGCACCTCGGTGAAGCACGAGAAGGAGTCTGATTGAGCTTCGGAGGGTGACGTGGACCCTCTTCTGTGGGCCATCGCGGGGCGAGCTGCATTTATTTTGTTTTTCTTCCTTTCCTGCAAAGAGAGAGAGAGAGAGGAGTGTGGAGCCCTGCGGGGCCGCGCTAGATTGTTGCCTTCAATTATCATGCTATTTCCTTTACGCCCATGCCGTGTTATGGTATTGCATGCTCATACGTAGGAATAACTTAGCTGGGGGGGATTCGTTGCGGTCTTCGCCTTGCGAGGCTCCGGCCAAGGGCCTTGCCGAGCATCTTGGGGCCTGCAAAAATTAGTCGGGGGACAGTTCTCGACCCCCAGTCATGAGGATGACCAGCTCAGGTCCTGTGTTTGTGCCGTGATGCCCGTGGGGCATGGACCGGGAGGAGTGCTCCTGCTATGAACTAGAGTAGGGAAGCCTCACAACATCAGATCAGAAGACACTCGCGAGGGTGCCCGCACAGCCCCCTCGCGAGGTTCGCGGAAGAGAAGACGAGTTACGCGAGTAGCAAAGACAGAAAACCACAGGCCAGGGACAACAAACATCACTAAAAGCAACTCCAATAAAGTCCCAAACAAAGGCGAACAAGCCAACTGCAGAAAGCAAATGAAAAGCCGCGTCTGGCACCTAATCTAGTCTTCGAGTCTTCTCACCAGCGCGGAGCTAAGTGCTGCCACTGGGCGTGGGAGGGAGCCCTCGAGGCCCAGGGCGGCACTTCGGAGACTCTGGGGCGTGTACAACCCCAACTCATTATTACGTGAGAGTGCCACGGGCGGCGAGCTTCACAGGCATTGGCATTCTTCACAGGCACTGGGCCTTTTCTTGGGTCGACGAGCTTCACAGGCATTGGCCTTCTTCATAGGCACCGGGCCCTTTCTTGGGACGACAAGCTTCACAGGCGTTGGCCTTCTTCACAGGCATCGGGCCCTTTCTTGGGACGACAAGCTTCACTGGCGTTGGCCTTCTTCACAGGCACTGGGCCCTTTCTTGGGATGACAAGGTTCATAGGCGTTGGCCTTCTTCACAGGCACTAGGCCTTACTTTAGGGGTAAAATCTCTGGAGGTGCTGAATGTTCCACGTGTTCGGGATGGGCACCCCCTCCTGGGTCTCCAAGCGTGCAGAGCCAGGCCTGGAAACATGAACAACATTGAATGGGCCCTCCCACATGGGCGAGAGCTTATGCAGCCCTTCCCTGGAGAGCACCCGCCTGAGCACGAGGTCTCCTACCTCGAGAGTCCTGGGGCGGATGTTACAGCAGTGGTACCATCGCAGCGCCTGCTGATACCTTGCCGCCCGAAACGCGGCCTCCCGACGGCGTTCCTCCCCCATCACAAGATCCGTCCCCCGCATGGCATCCTGCTGTGCCTTGTCGAACGCTAGGAACTGCATGGAGCGACGCTTGACCTCATGAGGGAGGACCGCCTCTGCTCTGTAGACGAGGAAGAACGGGGTCTCGCCAGTTGACTTGGTAGAGGTTGTGCGGATGGACCACAGCACGGACTGGAGCTCGTCGTAGCAGCCCCTGCCGTAGGCCTCTAGCTTCTTCTTGAAGGTCCTGGTTTTGAGGCCTTTCAGGACCTCCGCATTGGCACGTTCAGCCTGGCCGTTGCTCCGAGGGTGCGCCACCGAAGCGTAGCATATCTGTGTTCCAAAGTTAGCACAATATGTTTTGAAGAGATTGCTGGTGAATTGTGAACCATTGTCGGTGATGATGCGATTAGGCACTCCGAATCGACTCACGAGGCCCTTGATGAACTTGGCTGCCGAGCCGGCTGGGATGGTGCAGACAACTTCCACCTCTGCCCACTTGGTGAACTTGTCAATGGCGACGTAGAGGTAGCGATAGCTCCCAGGCGCCCAGGGAAACAGGCCCAAAATGTCCAGCCCCCAGACAGCGAACGGCCGTGAGAGGGGTATGGTCTGCAGGCCCTGAGCCGGCTGATGAATCTGCTTGGCATGGAATTGGCAGGCTTCACAAGCCTTCACCAGCTCGATGGCGTCGTTGAGTGCCGTAGGCCAGTAGAACCCACTACGAAACGCCTTGCCAACGAGGGTTCGTGACGATGAGTGATGCCCACAGTCTCCACCATGTATGTCTGCCAGCAGTTCTTTCCCCTACTCCCTGGAGATGCACCGTAGGGACACATCGTTTGGACGCTTCCGGTAGAGCTCCCCATCCTGGATGCAATAGGCAGTGGCCTGCCATGCAACACGTTCTGCATCTTCCTCCTTCTCTGGCAGAGTCCCTCGCATCATGTAACTCTTGAGTTCCACGGTCCAACATCCCTCCTGAGGCTCCAGCGCCAGGAGCAAGCGGGCTCCTGAGGTCGGGCCACAGGCCGGAGCTCCTGAGGCTGGTGGCTGAGGGAGCTCCTCCGAGGTTGCACTGTACTTGATGGTGACGATGCTGCTGAGGGTTTGAAGAGCCTTTCCTCGAAGACGTCGGGCTCTTGAGGCAGCCGCCTGGACACCCTCCTAGTGATGTCATCAGCCTCTTGAGTGGTGCCTCATGGTACATGCTGCAACTCCAACCCCCAAAACTGTCTTTCCATTCTGCGGATCTCTGCAAGATACGCTTCCATGTGCTTGTCCTTCGGCTCATACACCTTGTTGGAGAACTTAACGAGGATCTGCGAATCACCTTTGATGATGAGGCGCTTTACCCCCAAGGCGGTTGCAGCCTTCAAGCCTGCTATCAAGCCTTCGCACTCCGCGATGTTGTTGGAAACCTTCGCTCCATGCTGGAAACGGAGCTGTACGTCGTAATAGACCTTGTCCTGCGTGGGGGATATAAGCACCGCGCCAGCCCCCGCGCCATGCGGCGAGAACGCTCCGTCGAAGTACATGACCCAACCATCCGGCGCCTCACTTCCTGGGGAAAGCGACTGATCCTCGCCTGCTTCGAGTCCTGGCGCCTCCATCCATTTTTCCACAAAATCCGCAAGTGCGGCCCCCTTGACGACCCTCGTCGTGTTGAACTCCAACTAAAACGCTTGCAGCTCGATGTTCAATTCGGCAACCCTTCCCGCTGAGTTGGGACTCCTAAGCACTCTTTCCAATGGATATGCCGAGACGACCTTGATGGGGTGACCTTGGAAGTAGTGCTGCAGCTTCCGAGAGGCCACCAATAGCACGAGAAAGAGCTTCTGGGGCATGGGGTACTGTGCCCTTGCATCCCGCAGCACCATGCTGACGAAATATATGGGATGCTCAACGAGGGTGGGCATGCCGACGGAGCCCACAGCCTCCGGAGAGTCGAGCGCCTCCCGAGGCATTGGAGCCCCTGGCTCCTGACCGCTTGGTGAGGTTCCCTCAGCCCCGGAGGCGTCTTCTTGTTGAGGCGGGTGCGCATCTGCCGAGGTCGTAACCCTCGCGAGGCCTTTTTTGGCCTTGAGCTGCCCCGGCCGGGGTTGTAGCCGATGCGGCTTTGACCCGGCGCTCCTCCCGGACCGCCACCAGAGCTGCGCTGGTGGAGTATGGCGTGGCGGCGAGGTAGAGCACCAAGGGCTCCTGAGGGTGTGGTGCTACCATCACTGGAGGGCTGGCCAGGTACTTCTTGAGATCTTGGAACAGTTCGTCAGCCTCTTGAGTCCATTCGAACGGGCCCTTCTTCTTCATCAGCTTGAAGAAGGGCAGAGCACGTTCCCCTAGCTTGGAGATAAAGCGTCCTAATGCAGTTACTCGTCCAGCGAGCTTCTGCATTTCCCTGAGGGTTTGTGGTGGACTCATGTCTTTGATTGCCTTGACCTTCTCTGGGTTTGCCTCGATCCCTCTGTGGGACACGAGGAAGCCTAGAAGCTTTCTAGAAGGAACACCGAAGACGCACTTCTCAGGGTTGAGTCGTAGGTCCACTTCACGAAGGCTCGTTAAGGTTTCTTCCAGGTCCTGTATCAGGGTCTTTGCCTCCCTAGACTTCACCACAATGTCATCGATGTAGGCCTTGGCGTTTCTCCCGAGCTGCCGGCCCAAGGCAATATGCATCAGTCGCTGAAAGGTTGCGCCTGTGTTGCATAATCCAAATGGCATGCAGGTGTAGCAGTACACCCCGCACGGGGTCAAGAAGGCCGTTTTATCCGCATCTTCTACCGCCATCTTGATATGGTGGTAGCCCGAGAAGGCATCCAGGAAGCACAACAGGTCACACTCAATAGTGGAGTCAACGATTTGGTCGATGCGGGGGAGCGGAACGGATCTTGAGGGCAGGCCTTGTTGAGATTGGTGAAATCGAAGCACATACGCTACTTTCCCCCCTTCTCCGGCACAACAACAGGGTTTGCCATCCATTCCAGATAGCGAACCTCGCGAATGACTCCTGCGGCTTCTAGCTTGCGGGTCTCTTGGACGATGAAGGCCTGCTTCTCGATGGACTGCCGTCTTGCTTTCTGCTTCACGGGGCGCACATTGGGGCACACGTTTAGGTGGTGCTCAATCACCTGCCTTGGGACCCCCGCTAGTTGCTTGGGTTCCCACGCGAACACCTCCTTGTTCGTGCGTAGGAACTTCACCAGAGCCTCCTCTTGTTCGGGGTCTAGGTTGGCGCCTATGGTGAAGGTGGCGTCGGAGGATCCATCCTCATCGACTGGTACCTGCTTGGTCCCCGCCTTGTCTTGGGTGAACAGTTGCTTCTTCTTGGTCGGCGCAGCCCCCTTGGCCTTAAGGGTGTCGGCGCTGGTGGGCTGCGCCACTGCGGCTGCCTTGAAGGCGAGCTTGAGCGCCTGCAGAGCATCTTTTGCATCTCCAGCTACAGTGAGGACGTCGCTGCTTCCGGGCATCTTCATGAGATTGTAGGCCGGGTGAGTCGCTGCCATGAACTGGGCCAAGGCAGGGTAGCCGAGGATGGCATTGTACGGGAGGCCGATGGGGGCGATGCCGAAGTCGACCGGCTCCGTGCGGAAGTTGTCATGGGTGCCAAAGGTCACCGGGAGGCGGATCTGCCCTAGGGAGCCGGTGGAGCTACCTCTGACGCCCTAGAAGGGCGTGCTGGGTCGGAGTCGCTCCAGCGGCACATGGAGGAGGCTGAAGGCCTCCACCGAGAGCACATTGAGGCCGGCTCCGCCATCGACGAGGGTCCTGGTGACGGCCACCTCGCAGATGGTGGGAGTGCACAGCATCGAGAGCGCAACCGAGTAGGCAGTGTTGGCAGGGTGATCATCCAAGCTGAAGGTCAAGTTGGCCTTTGGTGCCATCCGACCCGGAGGAGCTCTGCAGCGTGTGAGGGCAGCGGCGATCTGGCGGACAAATGGCTTGACGTGGCGGCTCGTGGGTGGGGCCTGCGAGCCGCCCAGGAGGGAAGCAACGACCGGGAGCGTTGGCGCAGCATGACGGGTGAGGAAGAGGCTGCGCAGCTCCTCCCAGGAGGCTACCGAAGCAGCTGGCAAGTGGAGCAACCACATGCGCAGGACGCCGGTGAGGGCCATGGGCAGCCAGTTAGCCATGACCCTGTCGTCGCCCCCGGCCTTGAGGACAGCTTCCTCATACACTAACAGGAAAGCTAGCGGATCCGCCGTGCCGTCATAGCGAGGCGGCATCTCCAGCTTGAACTTGTTCGGCCACCGCACCTGTCGCAAGGCGGGGGCCAAGGCCCGGAGCCCTTAGGCCCCAGTGCCGGCGTTGGTGGCCAGAGCGGGCAGCACGTTGCCCTCCATTAGGGTAGAGAGTGGCGTTGATGGAGAGCGGGTCGGCGGAAGGGCGAGCTCCGGCGCACCCCTACCTGGCGCGCCAAATGTCAGATGTGGGGTTCCAGCAAAACCCTTAAGGTTTGAACACTGGGGTGCGTGCAGAATCTCTCCCCTACCGATCCTCGTTCAAATGCCTCGCCAAGAATCTGAGCTACATGATGAACAACACAAGGGACGCATGGTTTATACTAGTTCGGGCCACCGTTGTGGTGTAATACCCTACCCTAGTTTGTGGTGTGGTGGATTGCCTCAGTGGCTGATGATGAACAGTACAGGGGAAGAACAACCTTTCGAGGGATGTTCTTGTAGTGGGATGTGGATGAACTTAACTTTTTCCATCCTTTGGTGGCTAGCCCTATATATAGAGGCCCTGGTCCTCTTCCTAAATATTGAGCGGGAAGGGCGCCAACAACGGCCATTTTGAAGGGGAACATCTGGTACAACTTATCCTGACTAAAGTTGGTCTTCGACTGCTAAAGGCATTGGCGATGACGCCGTCTTGGGCTCCACGGTGACGCCGTCTTGGGCTCCACGGTGACTCAGGGAGTCCTGGACTAGCGGGTGTCCGGATAGCCGAACTATCATCATCGGGCGGACTCCAAGACTATGAAGATACAAGATTGAAGACTTCGTCCCGTGTCCGGATGGTACTTTCCTTGGCGTGCAAGGCAAGCTTGGCGATACGGATATGTAGATGTCCTACCATTGTAACCGACTCTGTGTAACCCTAGCCCTCTCCGGTGTCTATATAAACCGGATGGTTTTAGTCCATAGGACGAACAACAATCATACCATAGGCTAGGTTCTATGGTTTAGCCTCCTTGATCTCGTGGTAGATCTACTCTTGTAATACCCACATCATCAATATCAATCAAGCAGGACGTAGGGTTTTACCTCCATCAAGAGGGCCCGAACCTGGGTAAAGCATCGTGTCCCTTGTCTCCTGTTACCATCCGCCTAGACGCACAGTTCGGGACCCCCTACCTGAGATCCGCCGGTTTTGACACCGACATTGGTGCTTTCATTGAGAGTTCCTCTGTGTCATCACCGATAGGCTCGATGGCTTCTTCGATCATCACCAACGACGTAGTCCAGGGTGAGACTTTTCTCCCCGGACAGATCTTCGTATTCGGCGGCTTTGCACTGTGGACCAATTCGCTTGGCCATCTGGAGCAGATCGAAAGCTATGCCCCTGGCCGTCAGGTCAGATTTGGAAGTTTGAACTTCACGGCTGACATCCGCGGAGAATTGATCTTTGATGGATTCGAGCCACAGCCGAGCGTGCCGCACTGTCACGATGGGCATGATTTAGCTATGCAGCCGGACAGTGCCCTGGAGGCCGCACACGACCCCGCTCCGACCCTCGATTCGGAGCCGGCTGCGCAGATCGAGGACGGGTGGCTAGACACCGCCTTGGGGGCTGCAACCTCTATGGTGATGGAGCCGAATATTGGCCTTGTCCCTTATGACGCTCGTGACTCCGAGGTGCCGGACTCCTCGCCAGACTCCATACCTCCCGCGACCCCTCCAATCGAATCCGATTGGGCGCCGATCGTGGAGTTCACCGCTGCGGACATCTTTCAACACTCACCTTTCGGCGACATCCTGAGTTCGCTAAAGTATCTCTCGTTATCAGGAGAGCCCTGGCCGGATTTCGGTCAGGACGGTTGGGATGCGGACGACGAAGAAATTCAAAGCCCACCCACCACCCACTTAGTAGCCACTGTTGACGATCTAACCGACATGCTAGACTTCGACTCTGAAGACATCGACGGTATGGACGATGATGCCAGAGACAACCAAGAACCAGCGCCTACTGGGCACTGGAAAGCCACCTCATCATATGACATATACATGGTGGATATCCCAAAGGATGGGAATGGCGAAGGAACAGCGGAGGATGACCCCTCCAAGAAACAGCCCAAGCGCCTGCGTCAGCGGCGCCGCTCTAAATCCCGCCATAGCAAGAATGGAGATTCCGGCACCGGAGATAATAATACCCCAGACAGTGCTGAAGACAACCCCCTCCAGCAAGATTCAGCACAAGAGGACGGAGAAGCCAGCCCTCATGAGAGAGCGGCATACGAAGAGGTAGAGGATGATAATTACATGCCTCCCTCCGGAGACGAGGAAAGCCTCGACGACGACGAATTTGTCATGCCTGAGGATCCCGTCGAACAAGATCGTTTTAAACGCAGGCTTATGGCCACGGCAAACTGCCTTAAGAAAAAGTAGCAACAGCTTAGAGCTGATCAAGATCTGCTAGCCGACAGATGGACTAAGGTCCTTGCCGCCAAAGAGCATGAGCTCGAACGCCCCTCCAAAAGCTACCCTAAACGCAAGCTGCTCCCCCGATTAGAGGAGGAGGCATATGAACCTGCATCACCAGCGCACGATACGGCTGACCGACCACCCCGTGGCCGCGACAGAAAGGCCTCTAGGCCCTCCACTAGAACCGTACCCCGGCATCGCTCGAAAAGCACAAGGCCACAGGGGAACGCTCTGGACTTGCAAGATATATTGGAGGATAAGGCAAGACAATCAAGATCGATCTATGAATCGCGTGGGCGCCCCATGATACGTGACGACAACCGTCGCGGCGGACACAGCAAGTCCGGCCGGGCCGAACACAGTAGACAAAGCTCTTTTGAGCTTCGTCGTGATATAGCCCAATACAGAGGCGCCGCACACCCACTATGCTTCACAGATGAAGTAATGGATCATCAAATCCCCGAAGGGTTTAAACCCATGAATATTGAATCTTATGATGGCACAACAGACCCCGCGGTTTGGATCGAAGACTATCTACTTCATATCCACATGGCCCGCGGTGATGATCTTCACGCCATCAAATACCTCCCACTCAAGCTTAAAGGACCAGCTCGGCATTGGCTTAACAGCTTGCCAGCAGAATCAATTGGGTGTTGGGAGGACCTGGAAGCCGCATTCCTTGACAACTTCCAGGGCACGTATGTGCGACCACCAGACACTGACGACCTAAGCCATATAATTCAGCACCCAGACGAATCGGCCAGACAATTCTGGACACGGTTCTTAACTAAGAAAAAACAAATTGTCGACTGTCCGGATGCGGAGGCCCTCGCGGCCTTCAAACGTAACATCCGCGACGAGTGGCTTGCCCGGCACCTGGGACAGGAAAAGCCGAAATCCATGGCAGCCCTCACATCACTCATGACCCGCTTCTACGCGGGAGAGGACAGCTGGCTAGCCCGCAGCAACAACCTCAGCAAAAATTCTGGTAGTCCGGATATCAAGGACCGCAATGGCAGGTCGCGTCGCAACAAGAACAAACGCCGCATTAACAGCGACAATAATGAGGATACGGCAGTCAATGCCGAATTCAGAGGCTCTAAACCCGGTCAGCGTAAAAAGCCATTCAAAAGAACTACTCCGGGTCCGTCCAATTTGGACCGAATACTCGATCGCTGGTGCCAGATACACAGCACCCCCGAAAAGCCAGCTGACCACACCAACAAGGACTGTTGGGTATTCAAGCAGGCAGGCAAGCTAATTGCCGAAAACAATAGAGGAAGAGACCCGACCGCCGAACAATAGAGGACAGAAGGGTTTCCACCCACAAGTGCGGACGGTGAACATGATATACGCAACCCACATACCCAAAAGGGAGCGGAAGCGTGCACTCAGGGATGTATACGCGATGGAGCCAGTCGCCCCAAAGTTCAACCCATGGTCCTCCTGCCCGATCACTTTTGATCGAAGGGACCACCCCACCAGCATCCGCCATGGCGGATTTGCCTCATTGGTTTTAGACCCAATCGTCGATGGATTTCACCTCACCAGAGTCCTGATGGACGGCGGCAGCAGCCTGAACCTGCTTTATCAGGATACAGTGCGCAAAATGGGCATAGACCCCTCAAGGATTAAATCCACAAAGACGACCTTTAAAGGCGTCATACCAGGTGTAGAGGCCAATTGTATAGGCTCAGTTACACTAGAAGTGGTCTTCGGATCCCCGGATAACTTCCGAAGCGAGGAGTTAATCTTCGATATAGTTCCGTTCCGCAGCGGCTATCATGCTCTGCTCGGACGTACCATGTTTGCAAAGTTCAACGCGGTGCCGCACTACGCATACCTCAAGCTCAAGATGCCAGGCCCTCGAGGAGTCATCACGGTCAACGGGAACACTGAACGCTCTCTCTGGACGGAGGAACATACAGCGGCTCTCGCGGCAGAAGTACAGTGCAGCCTCTTAAGGCAATTCTCGAGTCCGGCCGTTAAGCGACCGGACACGGCTAAACGCGCCCGGAGTAACCTACAACAAGACCACCTGGCACGTTCCGAGCACGCATAGCAATGCGGCCCCAACCCCAGCCCCTGCAAAATTGCAAGACTGGTCCTTCGCGTACATCATTACGCTCTGGAGATACCATGGGCATAGGGGGAGGGGCACGACCACGATAGGCCCAGAATGCGGCTTAACCACACCAGGGGCTCTCAAGTGTGTCCTTCTTTTTTTCTTTTTCTCTTTTTTCTTACCCACAGGACTCCGTTCATCAGAGGCCCTGTCCGGCAGTAGACCTGCCGAACTCACAATGCAACAGCCAGGGAAGGAGAAAGGCTACGACGAATATCCAGGTGGTCTCCATTATGAGCATTAAATCTGTTTTATACACCATTCCGCAGCCTACCCTTGGAGGGGGACATGTTTAATAGTCCCATCCCTTGCTTACCGCACTATTTGTATCGTTCTGCATTCACAACAGTATTTCTTGAATAAACAATGCAGCACCTTTTTGCTTATAATTGCATTTCTTTCTTATACATATGTTCATTTATGACATGTTGCATCCGTACACTTTGGTACAGCTAAATACACCAGGGGCTTATGTTCCCCGCATCATGGTGTGATAAGTCCGAACACTTTCACAAGTGCGGCACCCCGAACTTATAGCATTATATGCATCGGCTCCGAATCATGTCTTGGGTCAATAGTTGGGTTTGCCCGGCTCCCATGTTTTGGTACCTTACGTTCCGTTGTATCGGCTAAGGTAGCACTGGGAGAACCACTGCGATTGCACCCCAGTTGAGCTGGGCGAGCGCCTGAGTGGAGAAAGCTAAAACTGACTGTCATGATGAGGCGAGAGCCGGTCGCTGTTCGAGAGGTTTTTTCGAGTCCCTAAAGACTTATGCCGCTTAGAGCGAGGAACCGGTTTTGTCCGACCCAGGCGTGGATAGCACCCCAAATTCAGCCTTCCGAACACTAGGGGCTTCGCTGAAATTTAAAATTATAGAATTCTATGGCTAAGTGAGAGTGTTCAAGCATTATAAGTCTGGTTGCCTCGTTTGTTGTGTTGAGCGCCTCCCTAGATGGACCCAAAAATGGGAACAAGAGTGCTCAAATTTATCCTGAACACCCCAGCACTCGTGGCATGGGGGCTGAAGCCGACGACTTGCCATCTCTCAGATTTGATAAACGGCCGCACAGAAGGTAATATTTTAAATTAACAAGCATTGCTTAGCGCATATGAACAAAGTTTTCAGCGCACAGGATAACAAAATGTGAGTCTACTCAAATATTTCATCTTTGGAGCACTCACCCGCAATAATGCAGGCACCCTTCAGGACACTCTTATAATACATCTTGGGCGTGCGATACTCCTTGCCCGGCGGTGGCGCGTCCGTCACAAGCTTCTCAGCATCCATCTTGCCCCATTGCACCTTTGCGCGGGCAAGGGCCCGACGGGCACCTTCAATACAGGCGGAGTGCTTGATGACTTCAACCCATGGACATGCATCCACCAGCCGCCGCACCAGGCCGAAGTAGCTCCCAGGCATGACCTCCTTGGGCATAGCCGAACTATGAGGCCCTTCATGGCCTGTTTGGCCACCTTGTGGAGCTCGACCAGCTGCTTCAGCTGGTCGCTTAGGGGCACTGGATGTCCGGCCTCAGCATACTGAGACCAGAAGACCTTCTCCGTCGAGCTCCCCTCCTCGGCCCTATAGAAAGCGGCAGCATCGGACACGCTACGGGGCAGATCTGCGAACGCTCCTGGAGAGCTCTGAATTCGGGTAAGTAATAGAAAATTCACACTCACAAGCTTGCTTTGCATGAAAAATGCCTTACCCGCCGCTATTTTCTTCAATGCCTCGATTTCCTGGAGGGCCTTGTAGGCTTCGGCCTAAGCGGCTTTGGCACTCTCAAGAGCCGATGCAAGCTCGGACTCTCGAGTCTTCGAGTCGCGCTCCAAACTCTCATGTTTTTCCACGAGAGCCTGGAGCTCTTGTTGTACCTCCGCCACCCGCGCCTCCTGCTTCTCTCACTCGGTGCGCTCCACGGCCGCATTACGTTCGGCCGCGGACACCGCCTCCTTCAGGGTCGCCACCTCGTTCGTGGCCCCTGCAATACCCACGTTATCCTTGTCATTTTTCTTGCAACCAAATCCTTTTCTGTAAGGTACAATTTTAATAAGGTGTTATGCACCTTCCTTGTCCTCGAGCTGCTTCTTGGCACGGCCGAGCTCGTTCTCGGACCGCTCGAGGCTTTGCTTCAAAGTATTGACCTCCGCAGTCAGTGCAGCAGAGGTCAGCAGCACAGCCTGCAATCCCATATTGACATATTTTTTATGACTCCTGCGTATATCTTTTTAGATCCTCAGTTTGGCTTTTCTTTTCGAACACCGAACCGAGCATCAGGGGCTACTGTCTATGCGGTACTATTTTACATATATCAAAATTCTTACCTCAAAGCCTGTTAGAAGGCTGCTGCAGGCTTCGGTCAGCCCGCTCTTGGCGAGCTGAACCTTCTGAATCACCGCACCCATGACGGTGCGGTGTTCCTCTTTGATGGAAGCGCCGTTGAGCGCCTCCAGCAAGCTATCCGGTGCCTCCGATTGGACAGAGGCCGCCGGCGTCACGGTCTTGCCCTTCTTATGAAGGGGCCGCCCGCTGGACTCCGGAGCCACTACAGGTTCCGGTGCGGAGTCCGGTGCAAAGTCCGGGAGGTTGCCCTGCGGCACCTCCGGGGCCTCCTCCTCCTGGCGGGTCCCTTCCCGGGATCCCACCTCAGCATCATCCGCATCACGGGGGGAGGAGGCAGTCGGAAGGGAATCCATATCCGACGCACCCAAGGACCCGCTCGACGAAGCAGGAAGATCATCTTGGGGCGGACTGCAGGGTTGTATGCGGCATTAGAAAGACACCATGTGGCGAAAAGAAAAATCATGAAGTTATTCGGGAGTCCGGATACTTACGATCTCGCCAGGGGCTTGGCCCTTGAAGGCCAATCCTCGTCGTCATCACTGGCGTTGGCAGAGCAGTCCGGGGGAAGAGTCCTTCCCTTCTTGGACCCTTCGGCCTCCCTCGTTGGGAAGGCCTTCCTTTTCTTCCCTCCCCCCATTGGGGGAGAGGCCTCTTTCTTCTCCTCCTCGCCTTCGTGGGAGGAGTCCGCCTCAGAGTCATCGTCCGAGGACACCTGAAAACGGGAACTCTTTCGAGTGCCCATGGCCTTCTCCTTGGCCTTCTTCTCTGGCACCACGTGGGGTGCCGAAACCAGCAGCCCCGTTAAGCGGGCGTCCGCTGGATCTTCTGGCAAAGGGGCCGGACAGTTAGTCCGCTCGGCCTTCTTCAGCCAGTCCTGTCAAAGGATAGGGAGTTTAGATCCCGCATAGAGTCAAACTATGCAAAACCAAGTGTCCCGTAAATGGTAAAATCGCTTACCTCGCTAGCCGGACGCTGCGAGCTAAATCCACGATCATCGGTAGCAGATGCGGGAGCCTCGGCGCCCTTACACAGCACCCTCCAGGCCTCTTCGTACGTAGTGTCGAAGAGCCGCTCAAAGTCTGGTGCTGCGCCGAATCGAACTCCCACATATTGAAGTCCCGTTGTTGGCACGGGAGAATCCGGCGGATGAGCATGACCTGGACTACGTTGACAAGCTTGAGCTTCTTGTTCACTAGCTTTTGGATGCAGGCTTGGAGTCCGGTCAGCTCCTCCGAATCACCCCATGTCTGGCCACTCTCTTTCCAGGAGGTGAGCCATATGGGGATGCCAGATCTGAATTCGGGGGCCGCTGCCCATTCAGGGTCACGCGGCTCGGTGATGTAGAACCACCCCGATTGCCACCCCTTAATGGTTTCCACGAAGGTGCCCTCGAGCCAAGTAACGTTGGGCATTGAGGGAGTCCTAGATTAGGGGGTGTCCGGATAGCCGGACTACCATCATCAGCCGAACTATCATCGGCCGGACTATCATCATCGACCGGACTCCAAGACTATGAAGATACAAGATTGAAGACTTCGTACCATGTCCGGATGGGACTTTCCTTGGCGTGGAAGGCAACCTTGGCGATACGGATACGTAGATCTCCTACCATTGTAACCGACTCTATGTAACCCTAGCCCTCTCCGGTGTCTATATAAACCGGATGGCTCTAGTCCGTAGGACACCACCAACAACAACAACAACCATTACAATCATACCATAGGCTAGCTTCTAGGGTTTAGCCTCCTTGATCTCGTGGTAGATCCACTCTTGTAAACATCCATAATATCAATATCAATCAAGAAGGACGTAGGGTTTTACCTCCATCAAGAGGGCCCGAACCTGGGTAAAACATCGTGTCCCTTGTCTCCTGTTACCATCCGCCTAGACGCACAGTTCGGGACCCCCTACCCGAGATCTGCCGGTTTTGACACCGACATTGGTGCTTTCATTGTGAGTTCCTCTGTGTCGTCACCGATAGGCTTGATGGCCTCTTCAATCGACAACGACGCAGTCCTGGGTGAGACTTTTCTCCCCGGACAGATCTTCGTATTCGGCGGCTTCGCACTGCGGGCCAACTCACTTGGCCATCTGGAGCAGATCGAAAGCTACGCCCCTGGCCGTCAGGTCAGGTTTGGAAGCCTTCAGGACAGTCTTATAGTACATTTCGGGCGTACGATATTCCTTGCCCGCTGGTGGCGCGTCAGTGATTAGCTTTTCCGCATCCAGCTTGCCCCAATGCACCTTTGCGCGGGCAACGGCCCGACGAGCACCTTCAATACAGGCAGAGCGCTTGATAACCTCCACCCAGGGGCACGCATCCACCAACCGTCGCACGAGACCGAAGTAGCTCCCAGGCATGGCCTCTCCAGGCCCCAGCCGGACTATGAGGCCCTTCATGGCCTGCTCGGCCACCCTGTGGAGCTCGACCAGCTGCTTCAGCTGGTCGCTAGGGGGCACCGGATGGCCGGCCTCAGCATACTGAGACCAGAAGACCTTCTCCGTTGAGCTCCCCTCCTCGGCTCGTTAGAATGCGGCGGCATCAGACACGCTGTGAGGCAGATCTGCAAACGCCCCTGGAGAGCTCCGAATTTGGGTAAGTAACACGTAATTTACATTCACATGCTTGCTTTGCATGAAAAATGCCTTACCCGCCGCTATCTTCCTCACCAACTCAATCTCCTGAAGGGACTTATGGGCATCGGCCTTGGCAGTCTTGGCACTTTCGAGAGCCGAGGCAAGCTCGGACTCTCGAGTCTTTGAGTCACGCTCCAAACTCTCATGCTTTTCCATGAGAGCCTGGAGCTCTTGCTGAACCACCGCCACCCGCCCTCCTGCTTTTCTCGCTCTGCCCGTTCCGCGGCCGCATTGCGTTCAGCCGCAGACACGGCCTCCTTCAGGGTCACCACCTCGTTCGTGGCCCCTGCAGTACCCATGTTATTCTTGTTATTTTTTGTTGCAACCTAAATCCTTTTCTGTAAGGTACAAGTTCAAAGTGGTGTTACTCACCTTCTTTGTCCTGGAGCTGCTTCTTGGCGCGGCCGAGCTCTTGCTCGGACCGCTCGAGCTCCTGCTTCAAAGCACCGACCTCCACAGTCAGTGCAGCAGAGGTCAGCAGCGCAGCCTGCAACCCATATTGACATAATTTTTTAGCAACCCTGCGTATATCTTCTTTTTTTCAGATCCTTAGTCCGGCTTTTCTTTCCGAACACCGAACCGAGCATCAAGGGCTACTGTCTATGCGGTATTACATTGCATATTTTTAACTTCTTACCTCAAAGCCTGATAGAAGGCTACTGCAGGCTTCGGTCAGCCCGCTCTTGGCAAGCTGTACCTTCTGAATCACCACACTCATAATAGTGCGGTGTTCTTCCTCGATGGAAGCGCTCTGGAGCGCCTCCAACAAATTGTCTGGCGCCTCCGGTTGGACAGAAGCCGCCGGCGTCACGGTCTTGCCCTTCGTGCGAAGGGGCCGCCGGCCAGACTCTGGAACCACTGCGGGTTCTGATGTGGAGTCCGGCGCAAAGTCTGGGAGGCTGCCTTGCGGCACCTCCGGAGCCTCCCCCTGATGGGTCCCTTCTTGGGATCCCACCTCGGCGTCCTCGGTGTCGCGAGGGGTGAAGGCGGTCGGGATGGAGTCTACATCCGATGGAGCCAACGACCCGCTCGATGAAGCGGGGAGATCATCATTGGCCGGACTACAGGCAGCATGCGACATCAGAATGACACTATGTGACGTAGAAAAAGAAATTATAAATCATTCAGGAATCCGGATACTTACGATCTCGCCGGAGGCCTGGCCCTTGAAGGCCATTCTTCCTCGCCAACGTTGATGTTGGCGGAGCTGTCCGGGGGAATAGTCCTTCCCCTCTTGGACCCTTCGGCCTCCCCTGTTGGGGAAGCCTTCCTCTTCCTCTCTCCCTCCTCTGGGAGAGAGTCCTCTTTCTCCTCCTCATTTTCGAGGGAGAGTCCGCCCCGGAGTCGTCGGACACCTGAAAACGGGAACTCTTTCGAGCACCCGTGGCCTCTTTCTTGGCCTTCTTCTCCGGCACCACGTGCGGTGCCGGAACCAGCAGCCTCGCTAGACGGGCGTCTACTTGGTTTTCTGGCATAGGGGCTGGGCAGATAATCTGCTCCGCCTTCCTCATCCAGTCCTGTCAAAGGAAAAGGGGAAATTAAAACCCGCATAGAGTCAAACTATGAAAAGCAAGTGTCCCGTAAAGGGGTAGAATCACTTACCACGTCGGCTTGGCGCTGCGAGCGAAATCCGCGATCTTCAGTCGCGGATGCGGGGGCTTCGGCGCCCTTAAACAGCACCCTCCAGGTGCCTTCGTACGTCGTGTCGAAGAGCCCGCTTAGCGCCTGGTGCTGTTCCGGATTGAACTCCCACAGATTGAATGCCAGCTCTTGGCGTGGGAGAATCCGGCGGACGAGCATGACTTGGACCACGTTAACCAGCCTGAGCTTCTTCACCAGCTTCTGGATACAGGCTTGGAGTCCCGTCACCTCCTCCGAACTACCCCACAGCAAGCCCTTCTCTTTCCAGGAGGTGAGCTGCGTGGGGATACCAGATCTGGACTCGGGGGCCGCCGCCCACTTAGGGTCGCGCGGCTCGGTGATATAGAACCACCCCGATTGCCACCCCTTGACGGATTCCACAAAGGCCCCTTCGAACCAAAGGACGTTGGGCATCTTGCCAAACATGGCGCCTCCGCACTCCGCTTGAGTGCCCTTCACTACCTTCGGCTTGACATTGAAGGTCTTGAGCCACAAGCCGAAGTGGGGCTGGATGCAGAGGAAGGCCTCGCACATGACGATAAACGCCGAGATGTTGAGGATGAAGTTCGGCGCCAGATCATGGAAATCTAGGCCGTAGTAGAACATGAGCCCCCGGACAAAGGGGTGAAGTGGAAAACCCAGTCCGCGGAGGAAGTGGGGAAGAAAAATGACCCTCTCATGGGGCCTGGGGGTGGGGATGAGCTGCCCCTCGTCAGGCAGCCGATGCGCGATGTCGCCGGACAGGTAGCCGGTGCTGCGCAGTCTTTCGATGTGCTCCTCCGTAATGGAGGAGGTCATCCACTTGCCTCCCGCTCCGGACATAACTGGGGAAGGTTGAGACGAGATGTGCGGACTTGGGCGCTGGAGCTCGAGTGCGCGGACATGGATAAGCAAAGGAGGAAGAAGGCATAGGTGAAAAGGTGAATCCTTATCCCTTATATGGGCGGGCGAAGTCTACGCGTCCCCCACCGGCCTGGTAAAACTCGCTTATCCCCCAAGCGTCACCATCAATGGCGCGGTTGGGTTACCCACGTCCGTATTGATGAGAATCCCGGATTAAGGGGAACACGATCTCTGCTTCGACAAGACGTGCCAAGGAAACCGCTTCGCTAAATGCGCTGAGGTGGTAGAGTAAAAAACAACTCAAGTAATGTCTTGGTAGTGGCGTGACGTCATGCCGCAAAAAACGTCAGCAGATTGAACTTGTGTATATATTATTCTCTCTACGGTGGAATGTGGAATTTATTTTGCAGAGCCGGACACTACCCTGGTGTTCACAATCTTCTATCATTCGGAGGAGGAACCCGCCTTGCAATGCCAAGCAATATACGCGCCGGACTTATTGTCATTGAAGCCTGGTTCAGGGGCTACTGAGGGAGTCCTGGATTAGGGGGTGTCCGGATAGCCGGACTACCATCATCAGCCGAACTATCATCGGCCGGACTATCATCATCGACCGGACTCCAAGACTATGAAGATACAAGATTGAAGACTTCGTCCCGTGTCCGGATGGGACTTTCCTTGGCGTGGAAGGCAAGCTTGGCGATATGGATACGTAGATCTCCTACCATTGTAACCGACTCTATGTAACCCTAGCCCTCTCCGGTGTCTATATAAACCGGATGGCTCTAGTCCGTAGGACACCACCAACAACAACAACAACCATTACAATCATACCATAGGCTAGCTTCTAGGGTTTAGCCTCCTTGATCTCGTGGTAGATCCACTCTTGTAAACATCCACAATATCAATATCAATCAAGCAGGACGTAGGGTTTTACCTCCATCAAGAGGGCCCGAACCTAGGTAAAACATCGTGTCCCTTGTCTCCTGGTACCATCCGCCTAGACGCACAGTTCGGGACCCCCTACCCGAGATCCGCCGGTTTTGACACCGACAGGCATCTTGCCCACCATGGCGCCTCCGCACTCCGCCTGGCTGCCCTTCACAACCTTCAGCTTGACACTGAAGGTCTTGAGCCACAAGCCGAAGTGGGGCTGGATGCAGAGGAAGGCCTCACACACGACGATAAACACCGAGATGTTGAGGATGAAATTCGGGGCCAGATCATGGAAATCCAGGCCGTAGTAGAACATGAGCCCCCGGACAAAGGGATGGAGCGGGAAGCCCAGTCCGCGGAGGAAATGGGAAAGGAATACTACCCTCTCATGGGGCCTGGGGGTGGGGATGAGCTCCCCCTCGTTGGGGAGCCGGTGCGCGATGTCGCTGGACAGATATCCGGCGCTGCGCAGCTTCTTGATGTGCCCCTCCATAACGGAGGAGGTCATCCACTTGCCTCCCGCTCCGGACATAGTTGGAGAAGGTTGAGGCGAGATGTGCGGACTTGGGCGCTGGAGCTCGAGTGCGCGGAGATGGATAAGCAAAGGAGGAAGAAGGCGTAGGTAAAAAGGTGGGTCCTTATCCCCTTATATATGGGCGGACGAAACTATGCGTCCCCACCGGCCTGATAAAACTCGCTTATCTCCCAAGCGCCGCAATCAATGGCGCTGTTGGGTTACCCACGTCCATATTGATGGGAATCCCGGAATAAGGGGAACACGATCTCTGCTTCGACAAGACGTGCCAAGGAAACCGCTTCGCTAAACGCGCAGAGGTGGTATAATAAAAACAATTCGAGTAAAGGCTTGGTTGTGGTGTGACGTCACGCCACAAAATACGTCAGCAGATTGAATTTGTGTAAATATCATTCTCTCTACGGTGGTATGTGGAATTTATTTTGCAGAGCCGGACACTATCCTGGTGTTCACAATCTTCTATAAATTATTCGGAGGAGGAACCCGCCTTGCAATGCCGAAGATAATATGCGCGCCGGACTCGTCGTCATTGAAGCCTGGTTCAGGGGCTACTGAGGGAGTCCTGGACTAGGGGGTGTCCGGATAGCCGAACTATCATCATCGGCCGGACTCCAAGACTATGAAGATACAAGATTGAAGACTTCGTCCCGTGTCCGGATGGGACTTTCCTTGGCGTGGAAGGCAAGCTTGGCGATACGGATATGTAGATCTCCTACCATTGTAACCGACTCTGTGTAACCCTAGCCCTCTCCGGTGTCTATATAAACCGGATGGTTTTAGTCCATAGGACGAACAACAATCATACCATAGGCTAGCTTCTAGGGTTTAGCCTCCTTGATCTCGTGGTAGATCTACTCTTGTAATACCCACATCATCAATATCAATCAAGCAGGACATAGGGTTTTACCTCCATCAAGAGGGCCCAAACCTGGGTAAAACATCGTGTCCCTTGTCTCCTGTTACCATCCGCCTAGACGCACAGTTCGGGACCCCCTACCCGAGATCCGCCGGTTTTGACACCGACAGTGACCTCCGTCCTGCCGCTCTGCTAGTCTTGGTCTCGTTGCACCGGAATGGTAGCCTTTTCTTGATGCCTTGGTCTGTGCTTGCCCCCTTTGCACCAAAGAGGAAATAAGGACACTGCACAGGCCGATGCCCACCTGGCGCTCGCCTGGTCTCGATTGTCATGGCTTACGTCACGGGCACCTCTCGAGGTACCCCTGCCTTGATCTCTCCGCCTCCTCGCGAGCCTGCCTCGTGAGGTCACTCCTGAGGTTGCCTTATGTCGTCCGACCCGCGAGGCTTGGACCCTCGTGAGGGTCTTGAGCTTGGGTCAATTGAAGATGGGCCGTACTGGGCCCCCACTTGAGCCACGCCGTAGGCCGCAGGCAGGCAAGTCTGGGGACCCCCATTCCCAGAACGCCGACAGACTCGGCCAACATACTTCACTCTTATCATTTTGGCGAGGACAAGTGCAACCAACTTCCACATCTTGCACTAGTTCATGGAGTCACAAACCCTCTTGTTGGTAAGACAAGGGACAAGGTAACCTAATGCTATCATGGACATCATCTTGTGTGTGCATCACTCTATATCTATGGATATCCTTGTTTGTTCCTTATGGGACTAACCCGTGTAGGTATTGAAAGTGCAACTCACTCCAAAGGATTGCTCCAAATGATCTACATCAACAAAGAGCATCCACATCTTTAACACCTACATGAAGTCATCATCGACAAAACCCAAGGTTAGTTCATCCCTCTTAGGGGGGATCTCACATCTAGAGGGAGCTTTACTCTAAGAATTGAGCTAAAGCAACTCTAATGGTGTGAACACAACAATGCATTATGTAAAAGTGGTAACCCCACTTGTGCTTAAACTATGAGTATGACCTATGATCAAATGTTCTCATTTGACTCCTAAATCAATATACTCATATATAGATGACCTAGTCGTCGCCAATTGCTTGATAGATGCTAGAATTGGTTGTGCATGCTAAGTCACATATTTCATTTGCCATTCTATTGTGTGAGCATGTCGTTTGCATATTTTACTCATTCAAGGACATCCACTTGTTGTTTTGCTTGTTTGGTTTCTTTTCTTTTGCCAAGTGGATGGACAAGAATGCCTAAGAACCTTCTCTAGCTATCTATGCTCTTCTTGTCTCAAACTATATTCTTGCTACATCACAAAGTTTGATCAAGTCAGATTCGAACCACTCTGTGTGAGGAGCACTCAGAGTCCCTGATTCGTCATAGACTTAAACTTCCAACACCTCTTTATGTGTTTCGGTCTGACCGATTCATCCATTTCGGTCATACCGAGATCACTAAGTTGATCTACGTTTTCAATCTCGCTGCAACCGATTTGAACTTTTCGGCCTCACCGAGTTGCAGCAACTGCTTGCAGTTTTGCATCTCGGTGCCACCGAGTTGTTCCATTCGGTCACACCGGCAGGGTCTGGCTATATATACTCACAGGTCAATTTTTTGGAAATTCTTGTGAAACTCTTCGCCCGCGCACAGCTAGCTCTGCCTCATCGAGTCTCCGGATCATCCTCCTCGTCGCCAGCGACCTCCCGCCGCTGGTCTCCGCCGCCGTCAATGGGATTCTGCTCCGCCGTTGCTGCTGTAGCAAGTCCACCGCCGCATTAGGGTATGGACTTGATCTTTGTGCTATTCCTTACTCCGATTCCTAGCACATTGCATTGCCATGAATCTTGCCACGAGTGAAATCTTCTTATCTAGTAAAAGTACTCCATAGTTTAGACTTGGATTGAAAATTTAGGGTTAGGTTTCTGCTGAATTCATCTCGGATCGACCGAGTTGCAGAAATCGGTCTCACCGATTTGGCTTAGGCCATTGCACATGTGATTCTCGGTCCGACCGAGAATTGCAAATTGGTGTGACCAAGATCGATTCTTTGAAACCCTAGCAGTCTCGGAGCCACCGAACTGTGACTCGGTCCAACCGAGTTCACTAGTTTAGGTTCCAAAAGCTGCTTCGGTATCACCGAGTTTACAAATCGGTAGATCTGAAATGCTTTCTGTGGAAAAATAAAACTAAGTTTTTGACTCAATGTTTTGCAAAAACCTCTGTGCTTTGTGATGCTTACTACTCTACTCGTCTACATCTATTCACAGGGTTTGTTGTCAGAATTTGCAACATGTCAGATCAGAGTGACAGTCAGAACACGTTTGTGGAGCAAGTTCAGATGAGTGAGGGCACTAGTCCCTCAAGCAGCTATGATGAGGGTATCAAGAGCACACCTAGTAACTTGCCCAAGGAAGCTACTAGGACAAGGAAGAAGAGAACCTCAGAATTTGAAGATGAGGACTATGTAGCTATTGATGATGAGGCCACATCTAAGAAGAAGGTGCTGAAGAAGGAATATGGCACAGCTGTTGCCATTAAGCCTGGTATGAAGACCAAAGCACCTGCAAGAAGGATTCCCATGTCTAAAGCCAGAGCCTCAACTGCAGATGTTCCTAAGTCAATAATAGAGCTCACTCTTGAACCAAGGAAACTGGAGATGGAAAGAAAAGGAAAGAAAGGATCAGGAAGACCATTACCAGAGTTGTTGGAAAGCCCTCAATGATGGAAGAAGAGGAACAGGTTGCTGCACCAGCACCTAAAGCTCAGACGCTGATGGGAGATGCAATCAGATCATGGGCTGCTCCATCTAAGCATAAAGATGCTCCCAAAGCTGCTGCTTCTAAGCCAAAGGTTGCACCTAAGAGGAACACTAGGAGCATTCCAGCTGAAGAAAAGAACAAGGCCCCAGTGCCTGAGGCTGCTAATGAAGAAGAAGATGATGATTCACTTGTACTGAGAAAGTTGAAGCCTAAGATTCCTAATCATAATGATGCTCATCCAGTAGCAGAGGATATGAAGCTCAGGAAGGATGCAGGTCTGAGACTGTGGAGACAGAATGATCCCTATGCTGTCAGAAGAAAAATTGTTAGGACTACAGGTTTCACACTAAGGAACAGCAAGATTTCTATGAGACAGTTTTGCTTGACAAGAAGCCCATAGTTGTGACATGAGATGGGTAGACTGGGAATACATCAGGAAAAATGAAGAGCACTATTCAGGAGTGTATGAAAGTTTCAATGCTTGTGCAGTAGATGACTTTGTTGGCCAGAAGCTCAGCAAGTGGAATGATGATCTCATCATACAGTTTTACTCCACAACTCATTTCTACCCAGATGGGAGAATTGTCTGGATGTCTGAGGGTACAAGGTACCAATCCACTATTGAGGAATGGTCTAAATTGATAAATGCTCCAAAAGAGAATGAGGATGACTTGGATGTCTATGCCACTAAGAAAAAAGACAACAGCTCTATGGCTAAAATGTACAGAGATATCCCAGATGATGCACTTGAGACACACAAGTTTGGATCAGTACATTACCTGTTGTCAGGATTGCCTACTATCAACTGGATCTTATGGCACACTCTGTTGCCCAAGTCAGGAGATCACAAGATGATCAGAGGCCATGCAATCAACTTGCTGCATATATTTGATGTGCCTCAGAAATTCAAAGTCATGAGTCTGATTGTGGAAACAATCAAAAGGACTGCAGCTGATCAAAAGAGATCATGTGGATATGCCCCACAAATTCAGGAGCTCATAAACTTCAAGGTGGGCAGTGGCACATATCTTTTGGACAAAGAGCACTTTCCCATCTATCCTGATTTTTAGGACAACACCATTGTGATGGATGAAAATGAACCATCATCTGTGCAAGCACAAGAGAAGAAAGAGAAAGCAAGGGTTGAGAAAGCTGCTAAGATGCCAACTGCTGAAGAGGCATCTCGGTATTTCCTAAAGAGCAAGCAAGATCAGCTTGGCTACTTGATTGCCTCCACCTTGAGGATTGAGAAGGGCTTGGCCACCATGACTCAAAACCAGGAGAGCTTGGAGAGACTCATAGAGCAGCAGTTCTATGATCTTGATGTGAAGGTCACTGAGATCCAATCAGTTGTTGAGCAACTTCAGGAGGAAGTGGAGGAGAAGAAGGGCAAGTCTACTACAGATGCATTTACTACAGTGCCCAGAGGACAGAGATCTGCTGCAGTGCCTATACCAGACACCAGAGCTACATCATCTGCACCAGCTACAGCTTCAGTGCCACCAGCTCCAGCAGCTACTCCACCAGCTCCATCTACATCGAATGATGCTTTCCTCATTGGAGTCATCTCTACACCACCACCAGAAGACCAAGCCTGAGAGTTGTTTACCACTATGCATTTTCTATGAACTTTTTGGTAACTTGTTGCCAAAGGGGGAGAAAAATGTATAGATCATAGGCTTCGAGAGAGAGTGTTTCTTTTGTTCTCTCTTGTTTTTGGTGGTTGAACTTTGTTTGCTTGTTTGCTTGATACATTATATATTTTGTGAGATACTTGGATGATCATGTGTTTGATCATATGCTATGCTACATTAATTGTTGGGGATATAACTATTTGTGTAAGCTGCCCAGGAGGGGCCGGGTTACGCAAAGAAGACTCATCAGAAAGAAGCCCAAGACCAAGCATGAAGATGGCGGTTCAATAAAGGGTCTAAAGCCCACCAGCGACTTGAGGCCCATTGTAGTAAACTGCCATAATGGCATGACTTGTATTGTAAGGTAGATTTAACTAGTCACCGAGCCGGACACTGTTTATGAGCCGACAAGGACTCTGTAAGCCGCAGGGCGCCAACCCGTGTATATAAGGGGGCGACCCGCTGGCGGCTAAGGGTAAGAAACAACTGATCAAGAACTGGGCATAGCATATCTCACTCCCTGGTCATCGAAACACCAAGCAATACCAACCCAACTAGACGTAGGCCTTACCTTCATCGTAAGGGGTCGAACTAGTATAAACCACTTGTGTCTCTTGTCCTAATTAACCCCTCCAAGCTTCCTAGTTGCGATGGCTCTGCGATTCAGTCCTTTCACTAGGACATCTGACGTGACAATTCCACGACATTAATGCTTGTTGGATGATATTATCTCTTATATTCTCATATGATCATTCACTTTGCTTGGAGATGAGTGCATGTGTTCAATTATTATCATTTTGAGCGCTCCACCAAGATGTATGTGACATGGAAGAGTAACCCATGATCCTAACTCTTTGTGCATTTGCAGTCCAAAGCAAATCTTAAATAATGCACAAATTTAGGGGGAGCTCTTATTTTTCACATACTTCTAAAAGAAACAATGTCTTTCAGTCTTATTATCATTTGTCGAAGCTTTGATCTATATGTTGTCATCAATTACCAAAAAGGGGGAGATTGAAAGTGCAACCATCCCTGGGTGGTTTTGGTAATTCCTAACAACATATAGCTCATTGAGCTAATGCTATTTCAAGATAAATATTTCAGGAAAGCTCAATGATTGGCATGGCATGGATGAGAAAAGTGGACCCCTCAAAATACTAAGGACAAAAGGATTGGCTCAAGCTCAAAGCACAAGGCTCTACATTTTTCTATTTTAGTGATCCAAGATCACATTGAGTCTATAGGAAAATCCAATACTATTAAGGAGGGATGAGGTGTTGCTTAATGAGGTTCTTGCTCAAAATGCTTGGTGATATGCTCCAAAGCCCTCAACTACGTTCTAACATCCACCTATGACCTAAACCAAAAGTCAAACTCGGCCCCACTGATTCTTTCTATCCGGCGCCACCGAGTTCAGATGTCATAGCCACTGCCACAAACCCTAGTCAAATCGGTCTCACCGATAGGGATCTCGGTCTCACCGAGATGGGATTGTAATCTCTCTATTTCCCTTCGTAACGTTTCCGTCCAACCGAGATGAGCGATCGGTCCCACCGAGATTGCAATGCAAACTCTCTGTTTCCCTTTCGTAAGGTTTCAGTCTAACCGACATGAGCGGATCGGTCCCATCGAGTTTGCCTGACCAACTCTGTAGTTAGCTTATTACCAAAATCGGTCTCACCGAGATTACGTTATGCCCTAACCCTAATGATATCGGATGACATGTTGGTCCCACCGAAAACCATAACGGTCACATTATTTACTAAATCGGTCTGACCGAGGTTCAGGATTCGGTCCCACCGAGATTGGTAAATTGTGTGTAACGGTTAGATTTTGTGTGGAGGCTATATATACCCCTCCACCCCCTTTTCATTCATGGAGAGAGCCATCAGAACATGCCTACACTTCCAACTTACATTTTCTGAGGGGGAACAAGTACACTTGTGTTGAGGTCAAGATATTCCAATCCTACCATATGAATCTTGATCTCTAGCCTTCCCCAAGTTGCTTTCCACTCAAATCTTCTTTTCACCAAATCCAAATCCTCCGAGAGAGAGTTGAGTGTTGGGGAGACTATCATTTGAAGCACAAGAGCAAGGAGTTCATCATCAGCACACCAATTGTTACTTCTTGGAGAGTGGTGTCCCCTAGATTGGCTAGGTGTCACTTGGGAGCCTCCGACAAGATTGTGGAGTTGAACCAAGGAGTTTGTATGGGCAAGGAGATCGCCTACTTCGTGAAGATCTACCCCTAGTGAGGCAAGTCCTTTGTGGGCGACGGCCATGGTGGGATAGACAAGGTTGCTTCTTCATGGACCCTTTGTGGGTGGAGCCCTCCGTGGACTCACGTAGCCGTTACCCTTTGTGGGTTGAAGTCTCCATCAACGTGGATCTACGATAGCACCACCTATCGGAACCACGACTCAAAAATCTCCGTGTCTCCAATTGCGTTTGCCTTTTCAAACTCCTTCCCTTTACCTTCATATGCAATTGTTTTACATTCCGCTGATATACTCTAGAATTGCATGTGTAGGTTGACTGCTTGACTTGTGCTATGTTGCTAAAATCTGCCAAGAATTAAAATTGGGAAAAGGCAAGTTTTTTATTTGGTCAAGTAGTCTAATCACCCCCCCCCTCTAGACATACTTTTGATCCTACAAGAGAAAGTATGTCTAGTACTTTCGATCCTACAAGAGATATTTTGGTAATTTTATTTCTTGGGGATTTTTATAGGCCAACCCCCCAGGGTTACAATGTGAAAGTGCAACTATCCCTGGGTGGTTTTGGTAATTCCTAACAACATATAGCTCATTCAGCTAACGCTATTTTAAGATAAATATTTCAGGAAAGCTCAATGATTGGCATGGCATGGATGAGAAAAGTGGACCCCTCAAAATACTAAGGACAAAAGGATTGGCTCAATCTCAAAGCACAAGACTCTACATTTTCTATTTTAGTGATCCAAGATCACATTGAGTCTATAGGAAAAGCCAATACTATCAAGGAGGGATGAGGTGTTGCTTAATGACGTTCTTGCTCAAAATGCTTGGTGATATGCTCCAAAGCCCTCAACTACTTTCTCACATCCACATATGACCTAAACCAAAAGTCAAACTCGGCCCCACCGATTCTTTCTATCCGGCGCCACCGAGTTCAGATGTCATAGCCACTGCCACAAACCCTAGTCAAATCGGTCTCATCAATAGGGATCTCGGTCTCACCGAGATGGGATTGTAATCTCTCTGTTACCCTTCATAATGTTTCAGTCCAACCGAGATGAGCGATCGGTCCCACCGAGATTGCAATGCAAACTCTTCGTTTCTCTTTTGTAACGTTTCGGTCTAACCGAGATGAGCGAATCGGTCCCACCGAGTTTGCCTGACCAACTCTCTGGTTAGCTTATTACCAAAATTGGTCTCACCGAGTTTGTGTAATCGGTCTCACCGGGATTACGTTATGCCCTAACCCTAATGATATCGCTCCCACCGAGTTGACATGTCGGTCCCACCGAAAATCCTAACGGTCACATTATTTGCTAAATCGGTTAGACCGAGTTTCCCAATTCGGTCCCACCGAGATTGGTAAGTTGTGTGTAAGGATTGGATTTTGTATGGAGGCTATATATACCCCTCCACCCCCTCTTCATTCGTGGAGAGAGCCATCAGAACATGCCTACACTTCCAACTTACATTTTTTGAGAGAGAACCACCTACACTTGTGTTGATGTCAAGATATTCCATTCCAACCATATGAATCTTGATCTCTAGCCTTCCCCAAGTTGCTTTCCACTCAAACCTTCTTTCCACCAAATCCAAATCCTGTGAGAGAGAGTTGAGTGTTGGGGAGACTATCATTAGAAGCACAAGAGCAAGGAGTTCATCATCAACACACCATTTGTTTCTTCTTGGAGAGTGGTGTCTCCTAGATTGGCTAGGTGTCACTTGGGAGCCTCAGACAAGATTGTGGAGTTGAACCAACGAGTGTGTACGGGCAAGGAGATCGCCTACTTGGTGAAGATCTACCCCTAGTGAGGCAAGTCCTTCGTGGGCGACGGCCATGGTGGGATAGAAAGGGTTGCTTCTTTGTGGACCCTTCGTGTGTGGAGCCCTCCGTGGACTCGCGCAGCCTTTACCCTTCGTGGGTTGAAGTCTCCATCAATGTGTATGTACAATAGCACCACCTACCGGAACCACGGCTCAAAAATCTTCGAGTCTCCAATTGTGTTTGCCTCCTCAAACTCCTCCCCTTACCTTCATATGCAATTGTTTTACATTCCGCTGCTATACTCTAGAATTGCATGTGTAGGTTGATTGCTTGACTTGTGCTAAGTTGATAAAATCTTCCAAGAATTAAAATTTGGAAAAGGAAAGTTTTTTATTTCGGTCAAGTAGTCTAATCACCCCCCCTTTAGACATACTTTCGATCCTACAAGTGGCATCAGAGCTTTGGTCTCCATTTGCTTTGATCTCCATAGCTTTTGGTAGTCATAGCCTTGGTTTCAAAACCTAGGAGAGTATGGCGTCTAGCAAGGGAAATTACCACCGCAGAGGTCCTTACTTTGATGGTACTAATTTTGCTAGTTGGAAGCATAAGATGAAACTGCATATTCTTGGACATAAGCCTGCCGTTTGGGCTATCGTGTGTATTGGTTTGCAAGGTGAATTCTTTGATGGGAGAGAACCGAACCGTGAAGCTACCGTGAAAGAGGTGAAGATGTTGCAATACAATGCTCAAGCTTGTGATATCCTCTTCAACGGATAGTGCCCCGAAGAATTCAATAAAATCAGCCGTCTTGAGAATGCAAAGGAAATTGCGACACTTTGATTGACATGCACGAAGGTACCGACTCCGTCAAGGAATCCAAATTGGATGGGCTTCAAAGTCAACTTGACAAGTTCAAAATGAAGGATGGTGAAGTGTCGTTGAAATGTACTCTAGGGTTGCTCTCATCACAAATGAGATTGCCGGCTTAGGAAGTGAAGAGATGACCGACAAATTCATCATCAAGAAGATCCTAAGAGCCTTGGATGGAAAATATGATACCGTGTGCACATTGATCCAAATGATGCCCAATTATAAGAATCTCAAGCCAACCGAAGTTATTGGAAGAATTGTTGCTCATGAGATGTCACTGAAGGATAAGGAAGAGCTCCACAACAAGTCAAGTGGTGCTTACAAAGCCTCATGTGAAGCTCCCACATCATTAAGTGAGAAACAAACCTTCAATGAAGAATTGAGCCTAATGGTGAAGAACTTCAACAAGTTCTACAAGAGTAGAAGCAAGGAAAGAAGTTCCAAGTCAAGGTCCTACAATGACAAAAGATCTTCAAGTCGAGAGCATAATTGCTACAATTGTGGAAGACCCGAACACTATTCCAATGAGTGTACAGCTCCCTACAAAAGAAGAGAAGAATCTCCAAAGAGAAGAAGTAGAAGAGAAGAATCACCACCAAGAGAGAGAAGGAGTAGAGATGATCGTTATGAACGAAGAACATCCCGGAGAAGCAAGGATTGAAAGGAAGGACAAATCATCAAAGAGCTACACAAAATGAAGATATCAAGCTCATGTTGGTGAATGGGTATCCAGCTCCGACTCCGACCATCACTCCGAGAGAAGCTATCACTCCGACTCAGAACATACTCAAGATGAAGGTGTTGCCGGTCTAGCACTTGTGTCAACCAACTCCTACGACATATTTGACTCACCAAATGAAGGACTTGGAAGATGCTTCATGGCTAAAGGCCCAAAGGTATTACACCTCGAGTATGTTGATTTCAATAGTGATGAAGATGACTTGTTAGGTGATGATGATTTACTTGTTGACAACTCTAGTGATGAAGCTAAAACGAATGACGATGATAAGGAGAAGATTGAGCTCCTAACTAAAGAACTAAACACTCTTAAGTTAGCTCATGAAACTATCTTAAGAGATCATCGAGAACTTTTAAGGACTCGTGAGAAGTTACGCTTTGAAAAGCTCAACCTTGAGCAAGAACATGAGTTTTTAAAGGCTATCAATGATGATCTTCACAAGAAAAGTTTTTCTTACATTGACAAGCGTTTACTCTTATCTACTTACATGCCTCAAGTCAAGTCTAGTAAAAAGAACAAGAAAATTCTTCCTCTAGTAGTAACAACAATCATCATGCTAAATCCAATGTTGTTGCTTCTAGTAGTTCTCTTGATTCCACTAATGATTCTCATAGCCAATTACACTTGATCAAGAAAATAGCTTATTTAAGGGAATTATAGAGAAAGGTGTTTACAAAAGCCTTGCCGGGAGTAAGCAATTCGAGATAATTGTACGCAAGCAAGGAAGGCACCGGAAAAACCAATGTGTTGGTTTTGAATGGAAGTTCAATGCCAATGGAGTTGAGTGGTAAGGAGATCAATACCCCAAGACGAAGTTTGTTCCTCAACAGGAGAAGTATGATCCTACTTCTTTAAAAGGGACACAAGCTCAAGATGATCTTCCACCACAAGACAACAAGCAGAAAGGCAAGGACAAGCTTCAAGAGGATATTGATGCATTTGAAGAAGCTCCTAAGGCCTTGGTCAAGTGGGTTCCCAAGACTACATCAAGTTCTACTTCATCGAGTACGACTACAACCCCAAGGATTCCCATCAAGATGGTGTGGATCCCGAAGAAGAAGAACTAGAGAGTTCTTGAGGGTGACTACGCCAACATACTTCACTCTTATCATTTTGGCGAGGACAAGTGCAACCAACTTCCACATCTTGCACTAGTTCATGGAGTCACAAATCCTCTTGTTGGTAAGTCAAGGGACGAGGTAACCTAATGCTATCATAGACATCATCTTGTGTGTGCATCACTCTATGTCTATGGATATCCTTGCTTGTTCCTCATGGGACTAACCGGTGTAGGTATTGAAAGTGCAACTCACTCCAAAGGATTGCTCCAAATGATCTACATCAACATAGAGCATCCACATCTTCAACACCTACATGAAGTCATCATTGACAAAACCCAAGGTTAGTTTATCCCTCTTAGGGGGATCTCACATCTAGGGGGAGCTTTACTCAAAGAATTGAGCTAAAGCAACTCTAAAGGTGTGAACACAACAATGCATTATGTAAAAGTGGTAACCCCACTTGTGCTTAAACGATGAGTATGACCTATGATCAAATGTTCTCATTTGACTCCTAAGTCAATATACTCATATATAGATGACCTAGTCATCGCCAATTGCTTGATAGATGCTAGAATTGGTTGTGCATGCTTTGTCACATATTTCATTTGCCATTTTATTGTGTGAGCATGTCGTTTGCTTATTTTACTCATTCGAGGACATCCACTTGTTGTTTTGCTTGTTTGGTTTCTTTTCTTTTGCCAAGTGGATGAACAAGAATGCCTAAGAACCTTCTCTAGCTATCTATGCTCTTCTTGTATCAAACTCTATTCTTGCTACATCACAAAGTTTGATCAAGTCAGATTCGAACCACTCTGTTTGAGGAGCACTCGGAGTCCCCAATTCGTCATAGACTTAAACTTCCAAAACCTCTTTGTGCGTTTCGGTCTAACCGATTCATCCATTTCGGTCATACCGAGATCACTATGTTGATCTAGGTTTTCAATCTTGGTGCAACCGATTTGAACTTTTCGGTCACATCGAGTTGCAGCAACTGCATGCAGTTTTGCATCTCAGTGCCACCGAGTTATTCCACTCGGTCACACCAACAGGGTCTGGCTATATATACTCACGGGTCAAATTTTTGGAAATTCTTCTGAAACTCTTCGCTCGCGCACAGCCAACTCTGCCTCATCGAGTCTCTGAATCGTCCTCCTCGTCGCGAGCAACCTCCAGCCGCTGGTCTCCGCCGCCGCCAACGGGATTCAGCTCCGCCCTTGCCGCCGTAGCAAGTCCACCACCGCATTAGGGTATGGACTTGATCTTTGTGCTATTCTTACTCCGATTCCTAGCACATTGTATTGCCATGAATCTTACCATGAGTGAAACCTTCTTATCCAGTAAAAATACTCCGTAGTTTAGACTTGGATTGAAAATTTAGGGTTAGGTTTCCTCTGAATTCATCTCGAACCGACCGAGTTGTAGAAATCGGTCTCACCGATTTGGCTTAGGCCATTGCACATGTGATTCTCGGCCCGACCGAGAATTGCAAATCGGTGTGACCGAGATCAATTCTTTGTGAAACCCTAGCAGTCTTGGTGCCACCGAACTGTGACTCGGTCTAACCGAGTTCACTATTTTAGGTTCCAAAAGCTGCTTCGGTGTCACCGAGTTTACAAATCGGTAGATCCGAAATGCTTTCTGTGGAAAACTAAAACTATGTTTTTGACTCAATGTTTTGCAAAAACCTCTATGCTTTGTGATGCTCATCTACTCTACCTCATCTACATCTATTCACAGGGTATGCTGTCAGAATTTGCAACATGTCAGATCAGAGTGATAGTCAGAACATGTCTGAGGAGCAAGTTCAGATGAGTCAGGGCACTAGTCCCTCAAGCAGCTATGATAAGGGTAGCAGGAGCACACCTAGTAACTTGCCCATGGCAGCTACTACGACAAGGAAGAAGAGAACCTTAGAATCTAAAGATGAGGACTATGTAGCTATTGATGATGAGGCCACACCTAAGAAGAAGGTGCTGAATTAGGAATATGGCACAGCTGCTGCCATTAAGCCTGGTATGAAGACCAAAGCACCTGCAAGAAGGATTCCCATCTCTAAAGCCAGATCCTCAACTGCAGATGCTACTAAGTCAACAATAGAGGTCACTCTTGAACCCAAGGAAACTGGAGATGGAAAGAAAAGGAAAGAAAGGGTCAAGAAGACCATTGCCAGAGTTGTTGGAAAGCCCTCAATGATGGAAGAAGAGGAAGAGGTTGCTGCACCAGCACCTAAAGCTCAAAAGCTAATGGGAGATGCAATCAGATCAGGGGCTGCTCCATCTAAACCCAAAGATGCTCCCAAAGCTGCCGCTCCTAAGCCAAAGGCTGCACCAAAGAGGAACACTAGGAGCATACCTGCTGAAGAAAAGAACAAGGCCCCACCGCGTGAGGATGTTAATGAAGAAGAAGATGATGATTCACTTGTTTTGAGAAAGTTGAAGCCTAAGATCCCTGATCATAATGATGCTCATCAAGTTGCAGAGGATATGAAGCTCAGGAAGGATGCAAGTCTGAGACTATGGAGACAGACAGATCCCTATGCTGTCAGAAGAAGAACTGTTGTGGACTACAGGTTTCACCCTAAGGAACAAAATAATTTCTATGAGACAGTCTTGCTTGACAAGAAGCCCATAGTTTGTGACATGAGATGGGTAGACTGGAAATACATCAGGAAGAATGAAGAGCACTATCCAAGAGTGTATGAAAGTTTCAATGCTTGTGGAGTAGATGATTTTCTTGGCCAGAAGCTCACCAAGTGGAATGATGAGCTTATCATGCAGTTTTACTCCACATCTCATTTCTACCCAGATGGGAGAATTGTCTGGATGTGTGAGGGTACAAGGTACCAATCCACTGTTGAGGAATGGTCTAAATTGATAAATGCTCCAAAAGAGAACGAGGTTGACTTGGATGTCTATGTCACTAAGAAGAAAGACCACAACTCTATGGCTAAAATGTACAGAGAGATCCCAGATGCTGCACTAGAGACACACAAGTTTAGATCAGTACATTACCTGCTGTCAGGATTGCCTACTATCAACTGGATCCTAAGGCACACTCTGTTGCCCAAGTTAGGAGATCACAAGATGATCAGAGGCCATTCAATCAACCTGTTGCATATATTTGATGTGCCTCAGAAATTCAAAGTCATGAGTCTGATTGTGGAAACAATCAAAAGTACTGCAGCTGATCAAAAGAGATCATGTGGATATGCCCCACAAATTCAGGATCTCATAAACTCCAAGATGGGCACCGGCACAAATCTTTCGGACAAAGAGCACTTACCCATCTATCCTGATTTTGAGGACAACACCATTGTGATGGATGAAAATGAACCATCATCTGTGCAAGCACAAGAGAAGAAAGAGAAAGGAAGGGTTGAGAAAACTGCCAAGATGCCAACTGCTAAAGAGGCATCTCAGTATTTCCTGAATAGCAAGCAAGATCATCTTGGCTACTCGATTGCCTCCACCTTGAGGATTGAGAAGGGCTTGGCCACCCTGACACAAAACCAGGGAGCTTCGAGAGAATCATAGAGCAAAAGTTCTATGATCTTGATGTGAAGGTCACTGAGATCCAATCAGTTGTTGAGCAACTTCAGGAGGAAGTGGAGGAGAAGAAGGGCAAGTCTACCACAGATGCATTTGCTAGAGTGCCTAGAGGACAGAGATCTGCTGAAGTGCCTATTCCAGACACCAGAGCTACATCATCTGCACCAGCTACAGCTTCAGTGCCACCAGCTCCAGCAGCCACTCCACCAGCTCCATCTACATCGACTGGTGCTTTCGTCCTTGGAGTCATCTCTACACCACCACCTGAAGACCAAGCCTGAGAGTCGTTTTGCACTATGCATTTTCTATGAACTTTTTGGTAACTTGTTGCCAAAGGGGGAGAAAGTATAGATCATAGGCTTCGAGAGAGAGTGTTGCTTTTGTTCTCTCTTGTTTTTGGTGGTTGAACTTTCTTTGCTTGTTTGCTTGATACGCTATGTCTTTTGTGAGATACTTGGATGATCATGTGTTTGATCATATCCTATGCTACATTAATGCTTGTTGGATGATATTATCTCTTATATTCTCATATGATCATTCACTTTGCTTGGTGATGAGTGCATGTGTTTAATTATTATCATTTTGAGCGCTCCACCAAGATGTATGTGACACGAAAGAGTAACCCATGATCCTAACTCATTGTGCATTTGCAGTCCAAAGCAAATCTTAAATTATGCACAATTTTAGGGGGAGCTCTTACTTTTCACATACTTCTCAAAGCGACAATGTTTTTCAATTTTATTATCATTTGTCGAAGCTTTGATCTGTATTTGACTTGCCTCATTAGGGGTAGATCTTCATGAAGTAGGCGATCTCCTTCCCCTTACAAACTCCTTGGTTCAACTCCACAATCTTGTCAGAGGCTCCCAAGTGACACCTAGCCAATTTAGGAGACACCACTCTCCAAGAAGTAACAAATGGTGTGTTGATGATGAACTTCTTGCTCTTGTGCTTCAAATGATAGTCTCCCCAACACTCAACTCTCTCTCACATGATTTGGATTTGGTCGAAAGAAGATTTGAGTTGAAAGCAACTTGGGGAAGGCTAGAGATCAAGATTAATATGGTAGGAATGGAATATCTTGACCTCAACACAAGTGTAGGTGGTTCTCTCTCAGAAATTGTAAGTTGGAGGTGTAGGCATGTTATGATGGCTCTCTCCATGAATGAAGAGAGGGTGGAGGGGTATATATAGCCTCCACACAAATCTAACCATTACACACAACTTACCAATCTCGGTGGGACCGAATTAGCAAATAATGTGACCATTAGGATTTTCGGTGGGACCGACATGTCAACTCGGTGGGACCGATATCATTAGGCTTAGGGCATAACGTAATCTCGGTGAGACCGATTACACAAACTCGGTAAGACCGATTTTGGTAATAAGCTAACCAAAGAGTTGGTCAGGCAAACTCGGTGGGACCGATTCGCTCATCTCGGTTGGACCGAAATGTTACGAAAGGGAACAGAGAGTTTGCATTGTAATCTCGGTAGGACCGATCACACAAACTCGGTGGGACCGATTTTGGTAATGGACACATACAGAGAGATTACAATCCCATCTCGGTGAGACCGAGATCCCTATCGGTGAGACCGATTTGACTAGGGTTTGTGGTATTGGCTATGACATCTGAACTCGGTGGCGCCGGATAGAAAGAATCGGTGGGGCAGAGTTTGACTTTTGGTTTGCGTCATAGGTGGATGTGAGAGAGTAGTTGAGGGCTTTGGAGCATATCACTAAGCATTTTGAGCAAGAATCTCATTAAGAAACTGTCGGATTTAGGGTTCCGGCACACCCTTGAGGTTCGAACACTGGGGTGCGTGCGGTGGTTTCGCCTTCTACCTACCTGTTCCTCGCCAAATCGCTTGGATCTAAACTATGAGAAGAACAACACAAGAGACATAGGATTTATACTGGTTCGGGCCACCATTGTGGTGTAATACCCTACTCTAGTGTGTGGTGTGGTGGATTGCCTCTTGGGCTGATGATGAACAATACAAGGAAGAACAGCCTCGCGAGGGTCTGTTCTTGTGGTCTCTCTCTTTGGACGGATGGATCAATCTCCCTTTTTTTCTACCCTGTGGGTGGCTAGTCCTATTTATAGGCAAAGGCCCTGGGCATCTTCCCAAATATAGAGCGGGAAGGGCGCCAACAATTGGCCAATTTGAAGGGGAACATCTAGTACACTTATCCTGACTAAAGTTGGTCCTCGCCTGTCAAAGGCTCGGGTGGTGACGCCGTCTTGGGATCCACGGTGACCTCCATCCTGCCGTTGGACTGGTCTTGGTCTTGTTGCACCGAAATGGATGCCTTTGCTTGATGCTCTCGCCTGCGCTTGCTCCCCTTGCACCAAAGAGGAAAGTAGGACACTGCGCGGGCTGGCGCCCGGCTGGCGCCCTTGGTCGTCATGGCTTGCATCATGGGCACCTCGCGAGGTACCCCGCCTTGAACTCTCCGCCTCCTCGTGAGCCAGCCTGATGAGGCCGTGCCTGAGGAAGCTCCTTGTCATCCGCCCCGCGAGGCTTGGCCCCTCGCGAGGGTCTTGAGCTTGTGTTGATGAAGATGGGCCGTGCTGGGGCCCCTTTGAGCCACGCCGCAGGCCGCAGGCAGGAAAGTCTGGGGACCCCCGTTCCCAGAACGCTGACAGTAGCCCCCGGGCCCAAGGCGCACCCGGAGTTGGCCGAGCAAAGAGGCTAAAGGGCAAGTGTGAAGCATCGCGGGCCCTAACAGCCTGCGGCCTTGGGCGCCGCATGGCGGTTGATTGGACGTGGGCGGCTCCGCTCCCCCACGACGCCTCGGCAACTGCACGAACTGACAAGTCCCTGCATTAAAAAACGGGTCATGGTTACCTGCGATCGTGGAAGCCGACGGTTGGCCTCCTCCGGCTATAAGTATGGAACGGAGCGATCCATTCTAGTTCATCTTCCTCTGCTATTCCTCCTCCTCTTCATCTTCGCCATTGCCCCGCCTTGCCGAAATGGCTCCGATCCGCTGGTTCTCCGCAGAGGAGAAGGGAAAGGCCCCCCGAGAGGGTCCTGACCCGCTCCCGCCGAAGAAGCGGTTGGTCCTCTACCGCCGAGATGAGGGTGCGCGGCAGGAGGTGTCGAGACCTTGGTGCGAGGGACCGCCGCCAGGGTTTCCGCTGCCCTTGACGATGTTGCCCTTGGCCTTGGCCCTACGGCTGAGGCCGAGGCACGCGTCTTGTCTTCTGCGGCGCTGATGCGGGTGTTCACCCACGTCTATCTTCAGGACCCCAACGTCGACCTTGACAGCCTGCTTGAGCTCCACCTAGGATGCAGGCGATCGCACGTGGTTCCTGGAAGCCCCCAGCCCCTTCGTCCTGATGACGGTCCTCATTTCTCCTTGGCTGCGGCGGTAGCGAAGGGAGGCATGCGTTACCTTGCGGGCGATCCTCGCGAGGCTGATCCCTCCAACCTCCCTCGCGAGGCGGGTCCTGCCAGCAATCCTCGCGAGGTTGGTCGCGCCACCCTTGACATGGGCCACGGTCTTCCCAGCATCCTGTGTTCCTTCCTCCTCCTCGTCCGTAGCCCCGGTCGTTGTGGTCGGGACGCCGGCCAGTCCGTCCTTCACGCACGGCCCTGAGCTCTTGGCATTCATTGGTGTTATGGGTGTGGAGGCCGTGGTACACGCAGTACCGACTGCCCTTGGAGGATTCGGGCTGATCTCTGCCCCGCTTGGTGTCTGGTTCTGCCGCGAGCACGGCAGCCCCCTTTCACTTCACGTCCTTGGCCTTGGGCTTCTTCTCTTCAGGGTCTGCGGCAGGCAATTCGAGGAGGGAGAGACGCCCTTCCTCAGCCCTGGCGCACTTGGTCGCCAGGTTGAACAACTCCAAGGAAATGCACAGATCTTCATGCATTGCAAGGTCCTCCTTCATCTTGACGTCACGCACGCCGTCCGAGAAGGCTGAGATGATGGCCTCCTCAGTCACCTTGGGAATCTTGAGGCGCGCGTTGTTGAAGCGCTGGATGTGCTTTTGCAGGGTTTCCCCTGGTTGTTGCTTGATGCGGCGCATGTCGCTCACGGCGGGTGGCCGGTCGCGAGTACCCTGGGAGTTGGCGATGAAGCGGATGCGCATCTCGTCCGAGGAGGATATCGTGCCTGGGGCCAGGTTTAGAAGCCAGGTGAGGGCCCCGTCCTTGAGAGCCATGGGAAACCAGTTCGCCATGACCTTCTCATCTCCGTTGGCAGCCTCGATGCCCAGCTCGTAGAGCTGAAGGAACTCTGCAGGGTCTGTCGTGCCGTCGTAGCAAGGAGGCAGGTCTGGCTTGAACTTGTTGGGCCACGCGACGGTGCCTAGCTCGATGGTGAAGGCGCGGCAGCCCGCTGTGGCCACAGGAGGCCTTGGAGGAGGAAGGGCTCGGTCTTGCGGGTCCCCGTGCGCCGCAGCTGGGTGCAGCAATGGGTCTTGATGTGCTGGAGCAGGAGCGTGGTCGGGACGAGCCGGAGCAGGGAGCGCTCGGGTAGCTTCACGAGGGCGTGGAACCTCTTGGCAGCTTCATGAGGGCGTGGGACCTCTTGGCAGCTCTGCTCCTGCCGCGTTGGTTCCTGACGGGGCGGGTTCCACCCAGGGGCCGCGCACCTTGGAGCCAGGGCGACTTCTTGAGGGGGAGGCGGCTGAGGCGCCCCAGGAGCTTCATTGCCTGCGCATGGCGGGGCACGGTGCAGCAAGAAAGATGGCGCGGGGGAGCCCCCAGCGGCGGGGACGAGTTCGGCGACTCGGTCGAGCCACTCTTCGTAGACGTCGTCGACTGGGCGGTAGCGCAGGAGCTCGTTTGCCGCGGTGAGCGCAGCTCGGGCCTCCATGGCCGCGCGGGGGCGCACGGGGTGAAGAACCAGCGGGGGTGAGCGAGGGCGTAGCGGTGCGGCCATCTTGCCTCATGGACGGGTGCTGGGACGATGCTTGCTGCTCGTTCCCCGATGGGCCAGTGGCGGCATTGATGGCAGGCGACGGGGAACGACGAGGGCGCCCGCCGACGGGAGCCGTCGAGCAGTATGCAGCAAGTTATGATGCGATGAACATGGCATGATAATGTAAGTAATTTCGGGACTTAGTCAGATTAACGAAAAAAATAGAGATGAGCGGGATTGACTAAATGACGCTCGGGGCGGAGGATTGGGCCGGCGGGGAGCTCACCTAATGGGCCAAAGCCCAGGATTGGGATGCAGGCTGGGGAGGCCGGCTGGGCCGGGGAGATGGGCCATGGGAGGGGGGCGCGGCCCACGTGCGGAGGAGCTCGGCCTCCTCCTCGATCCCGCCTGGATCGGAGGAGCAGAGGCGGCGGCGGTGGCTGGCTCTCCGGCGAGAGAAGCCGGCGATGCAAGGCGAGGCGGGAGGGGCCCCAACCAGATCCGAGCGGATCGGGTCCGGCCGGATCCGTTCCCGGTGGTGGCGAGGCCGGGCGACAACGGGAGCTCCGGTGGCGGCGCTGTCCATGAAGAGAGAGAGGGAGAACGGGTGAGGGAGAGAGAGAGAGAGAGGAGAATGCAGGACGGGGCGGCGCGGGCTCACCGGCGACGAGCACGAAGACGGCGGTGGTGCTCTGGCGGAGGCGGCAGGAGGCACGGGGTAGGAGGGCGGCGAGGTCCCCGGGGCTCGGCGAGCGGAGGCGGCGACCGACCCGGGCGGAGGGGCGCGGGAGGTGCGCGGCCG
>NC_041391.1:542852699-542868831 GCF_002162155.2 Triticum dicoccoides
AGGCGCGGGATGGCGCAGACCGGCGAAGGGCGGCGGAGGGCGCGGCGCCGGCGGCGAGGCGAGGGGCGCCGCGGGCTGAGAGTAAGGCCGGCCTCCGGCGAGTGCGGGAGATATGGACGGGCGGCGGAGGAGGCTCGGGCGCTCGGGGCCGGGAGGCGCGCCGGGCACGAGGCGCGGCCGGGCTGAGGTGGGAGGGCGGGAAAACAAAATCATCTTGCAAGGGGAAATCGACGAATATCTTGAAGAGAAAACACCGGTTGAAATCATTGAGGAGAGAGAGCAAAAACTTTGCACGAGTAGGATGGATACTCGATTACGGACTCCGGTTCCGAGAAGAAAAGGGGTGGGCGGGCGGGAAAAGAAAACAACTGAGGATTGAACTCAAAGATGAAGAGGCTCGAGTCAACTTGACGAGAAATGCACCGGATAAAAGAGATGAGAACCAACGATCGGAAAACCAACTGCGTGATCCTAAAGAAAATTTTGAAGGTGAAGAGGAGTAATTCAAAACACCTACGTCAAGATTCCTCACCAGAGCGATGAAGGGGCTAAGGAGTAAAAAGAATTCCAACTCTCCGATATAACTAGTCTCCGAAAACAGTTTTCTTCTAGACTCAACAACGGCCAAACTACACGATCAATCAAGGGGGCTCCTAGGGTCGGTCGAGGCTCTGATACCCACGATGCGGCTATATCTCCCACGTGTCGAAGCACGACTTAGAGGCATAACCGCATGGTAGTTTTGTCGCAAGAAGGGTCATCTTCACACAATCCCATGTAATGAATAAGAATGGGATAAAGAGTTGGCTTACAATCGCCACTTCACACAATGACATATAACTCATACATCAGTCAGAGCACACACATAGTCCGACTACGGACGAAGCCAAAAGAAAAGAAGATAACCCAACTGCTAGATCCCCGATCGTCCCAACTGGGCTCCACTACTGATCATCAAGAAACAAAACATAGTAACAACTAATATCTTCGATGAGCTCTCATCTGAGCTCGGTTGCATCATCTGCACTGGTATCATCGGCACCTGCAACTGTTGTGATAGTATCTGGTGAGTCACGAGGACTCAGCAATCTCAAAACCCGCGATATCAAGACTATTTAAGCTTATGGATAGGAAATGGTAATGAGATGGAGTTGTAGCAAGCACTAAACAAATATGGTGGCTAACATACGCAAATAAGAGCGAGAAGAGAAGCAACGGAACGGTCGTGAAGCTAGCATGATCAAGAAGTGATCCTGAACTCCTACTTACGTCAAACATAACCCAAAACCGTGTTCACTTCCCGGACTCCGCCGAAAAGAGACCATCACGGCTACACACGCGGTTGATCCGTTTTAATTCGGATCTGGTGTCAAGTTCTCTACAACCGGACATTAACAAATTCGCATCTGCCACATAACCACGGGCACGGCTTTCGAAAGTTTAAACCCTGCAGGGGTGTCCCAACTTAGCCCATCATAAGCTCTCACGGTCAACGAAGGATATTCCTTCTCCCAGGAAGACCCGATCAAACTCAGAATCCTGGTTTACAAGACATTTCGACAATGGTAAAACAAGACCAACAAAGCCGCCCGATGTGCCGACAAATCCCGATAGGAGCTGCACATATCTCGTTCTCAGGGCACAGCGGATAGGTCAACCTATGCATAAAACCAGCCCTCGAGTTGCCCCGTGGTGGCCCAGCAGTCTGCCCGTTTCGGACCAACACTCGAAGGAGCACTGGCCCGGGGGGGGGGGTTAAAATAAAGATGACCCTTGAGTCTGCAGAACCCAAGGGAAAAAGGCTTAGGTGGCAAATGTTAAAACAAAGGTTGGGCCTTGCTGGAGGAGTTTTATTCAAAGCGAACTGTCAAGGGGGTCCCATAAATCACCCAACCGTGTAAGGAACGCAAAATCAAGGAACATAACACCGGTATGACGGAAACTAGGGCAGCAAGAGTGGAACAAAACACCAGGCATAAGGCCGAGTCTTCCACCCTTTACTAAGTATATAGATGTGTTAATTAAATAAGAGATATTGTGATATCCCAACAAAATCTTGCCCATCATGGAGCAATCTTCAACTTCACCTGCAACTAACAACGCTATAAGAGGGGCTGAGCAAAGCGGTAACATAGCCAAACAACGGTTTTCTAGGATGGGTGAAAAGGTTAAGGCTGACATGGCAACTTGGGAGGCATGGTAAACAAGTGATAGGTAGCGCAACATAGCGATAGAACGAAGCAACTAGCAAGCAAAGATAGAAGTGATATCGAGGGTAATAGTCATCTTGCCTGAGATCCCGCAAGGAAGAAGAACGAGTCCAAGAAGAAGAAAACGGATGTAGTCGAACGAATCCTCACAACTCCGGAATGAAACCGAAGCTAAGAGAAGCAAACCGGAAAGAAGCAAACAACATGGTAAACACACAAGCATAAACATGTCATGATGCACAAACAAGTATGATGCATGTCCGGTTTAAAGAGGCATGACATGGCAAAGTGCAACAAACAATACTACAAGTTAAGTGGAGCTCAATATGCAACGAGTTGCATATTGACGAAACACCACATTCAAATATTTAGTTCTCTCTCGTTTAGGCTAACGAACAATATTAAATGTTGTCACACATGGCAAGAGGTGAAACATAATTGAACTAACTATTTAGGCAAGTTTAAATGAGGCCGGAAACAACAAACAACAATTCCGGAAAATCCCCATATGTCATTTAGCAATTTAATGCAAACACAATTTTAACCATTTAAATGTTGTTAACATGATGCGGATGACATAACCAAGGTTTATGCAATTTTATGAAAATGTTGATATGAGCATGCTATGAAGCATTTGGTCACCATGGCGGAACGAAAAGGGTGCCACGGCGGCGAAACAAAAATGGTGCCACGGCAACATTCGGGTCCCGGTAACTCGATTGAGATACCGATGCAAGAGAGAAGTGTGCGGATGAGTGTGTCATGCAAAAGGTGGTGGGGTGAACCCGGTTACCGGGTTTCCATGGTTCGACGGCATGGCAAAACGAGCAAGAACGTGCAAGGATCAATTCGGGACATGGTGCAAACACGGGCATCTCATACATCACTCATGCATTCGTTCCACGGGTGGTCATCTCGGGGTTATACCTTCGAAGCGTGCATTTCGGGGCGGTTCAAAACCGTCGAGGGAAGTAGTCGTTCACGGGTCGTAGGGGAAGTAGTCGTACACGTTTCGTAGTTGTACACACTCCGTAGATGTTCGGGGTCACGTCAAGGAACTTGACGTCCACGGGGTCTTCGAGGTCGACGATAGTGGGACACACGTCGTCGTGGAAGTAGTGGTTCACGTTATTTTGTCGAATCAACGGCGGCGGTAGTTGTACACTTGACGGTCTTCGGCGACGGTAGTGGTACATCTTGTAGTGGAACTTGGGCGTAGTGGTACATGTTTCGTAGAGGAACTTGACGCCCACGGGGTCGACGGTAGAGGTACTTGACGCTTGCGGTGTGTTGCTTGGGGCAACCAGGGTACTTGGCAGGTTCCCCATGAAGATGCATCGATGGCGCTCGAAGGCAGCAGCGAGGAGGCGAACGAGGCCGCTGGGACTCGAGCGACGAGTGGCGTGCGGCTGCTAGCGAATGGGATCCACACCGACGGGGTCAACGCGGGCTTGCGCATGGCCTCCAGCGGGACATGGCGAACGATGCAGAAGCAAGGCAACAGCGGCACTGCTCCTGCGGCTTGGCGGGTGGCCTGTGATGGAGGTCAACTCCGACGGGGACGGACCACCGGAGTCAGATCCGGCCTTGATCTCGCCTGATCTTGGGACGAACAACGGAGAGGGTGGACTTGGAACTCTGAACGACAGCGCGACTGGAGCACGGGGAGGCAAAGCAGGCGTCGAGGCAGGGGCGACAGGAGCCGGCGGGGACGCGGGGTCGTGCGCTCGATGCGGGAGGTTGTTGGTGCGCGGTGCATGGTGGTGGTGGTGGACGCGGGCCGGTTCGATCCGGCGACTAAGGTCAGGGACGAAGCCGGAGACGCGAGGACGGGTCGGGTCGATGGGGCGGCCGCCGGCAACGGCTCCGATGGCCAGCGTGGTGGAGCGGAGTAGCAGCTCGTACAACATGGTGGCGAAGTGGCGGAGGGAGGCAATGGCGACGCGGGGGAGAAGGAAGGGCGAGGGGATCGGGCGCAGGGAGCTCGTCTCCCTGGCTCGATGCGTGTGTGTGTAGCGGCGGGCAGAGGGAACGAGAGGGAGAGAGATGCGTGGGGGCTGGGATCGGTCGGGGCTAGGGTTAACAGCTGGTGAGAGCAGCTGGGCCTTGGGCCAAATTGGGCTGGTTGGTCGGCTGCTCTCTCTTCCAAAAACAGAAGAGAAATAATAGAAGGAAAGAAAAGGAGAGAAAACAAGATGTTAGAGAAGCAATTTGGGAATGGAGTTAATTTTCTTGGGCTCATCTAAAAGGTCTTGATCCAGAAAAAATTGCAAAGATACGTGTCGAAGGGACTGAATACAACCTCATTTGAATTACCTTCAAAAGAGTTTAAATAGGAAGTGGGAGTTTGGAAGGTCCAAAAATGTTCGGATTTTTGGTGGAGCTCCGGAAAATTATGAAAGAAATTATGGGCAAGGTTGGGGACCAAGAATTGAGATAACAACGGCATGGGATATTTTGCAAGTGGGTTATGGTTAATTCCAAATAAATGGAATAATTTATTATAGCTCCTTAAATATTAGGAGGATATGTTATAAAGAGAAATCACCATGTGAATTCACTCGATTTAAATAGATCAAAAGATCTATGCAATTTATTTAGTTGAGGTTTAAAAAAATTAAATGACATGCTGGCATGATGCAATGCAAATGATGCAACAAACAAAACAAATCACATGACGAAACTCGAAGTGGCTGGAAGTCTTCTGGAGCGTCGGTCTCGGGGCGTTACACTGGGCGACGCGGGAAGCGAGGGCGGCTCGGCGCTCAGCGCGAACCCGGCGTGCGTCAGACATGGTCGCGACGGTCGCAGAAGAACAGGGCGACGGAAGACGAATTCTGAAGCACCCCTACCTGGCGCGCCAAATGTCGGTTTTAGGGTGACGGCAGACCCTTGAGGTTTGAACACTGGGGTGCGCGCGGAGGTTTTGCCTTCTACCTACCTGTTCCTCGCTGAATCGCTTGGATCTAAACTATGAGAAGAACAACACAAGAGACACAGGATTTATACTAGTTCGGGCCACCATACCCTACTCCAGTGTGTGGTGTGGTGGATTGCCTCTTGGGCTGATGATGAACAATACAAGGAAGAACAGCCTCGCGAGGGTCTGTTCTTGTGGTCTCTTTCTTTGGCCGGATGGATCGATCTCCCTTTTTTTCTACCCTGTGGGTGGCTAGTCCTATTTATAGGCGAAGGCCCTGGGCCTCTTCCCAAATATTGAGCGGGAAGGGCGCCAACAATTGGCCAATTTGAAGGGGAACATCTAGTACACTTATCCTGAATAAAGTTGGTCCTCACCTATCAAAGGCTCTGGTGGTGACGCCGTCTTGGGCTCCACGGTGACCTCCATCCTACCGTTGGACTGGTCTTGGTCTTGTTGCACCGAAATGGATGCCTTTGCTTGATGCTCTCGCCTGCGCTTGCTCCCCTTGCACCAAAGAGGAAAGAAGGACACTATGTGGGCTGGCGCCCGGCTGGCGCCGTTGGTCGTCATGGCTTACGTCATGGGCACCTCGCGAGGTACCCCGCCTTGAACTCTCCGCCTCCTCGTGAGCCAGCCTGACGAGACCGTGCCTGAGGAAGCTCCTTGTCATCCGCCCCGCGAGGGTCTTGAGCTTGTGTTGATGAAGATAGGCCGTGCTAGGCCCACTTTGAGCCACGCTGCAGGCCGCAGGTAGGCAAGTCTGGGGACCCCCGTTCCCAGAACGCCGACAGAAACACCCCATCCCTCCTTGATAGTATTGGCTTTTCCTATAGACTCAATGTGATCTTGGATCATTAAAAATAGAAAATGTAGAGTCTTGTGCTTTGAGCTTGAGCCAATCCTTTTGTCCTTAGCATTTTGAGGGATCCACTTTTCTCATCCATGCCACTCCATTGTTGAACTTATCTGAAATGTACTAGGTAAAGGTATTAGTCCAACAAGAGATATGTTGACATAAATTACCAAAATCACCCAGGGAGCACTTGTGCTTTAAGGATCGAAAGTACATTTTCTATTGTAGTCTAATCACCCCCCCTCTAGACATACTTTAAAGAATTAAAATCATCCAAGTATCTCACAAAAGATATAATGTATCAAGCAAACAAAGTTCAACCACCAAAAACAAGAGAGAACAAAAGAAACACTCTCTCTCGAAGCCTATGATCTATACATTTTTCTCCCCCTTTGGCAACAAGTTACCAAAAAGTTCATAGAAAATGCATAGTGCGAAACGGCTCTCAGGCTTGGTCTTCAGGTGGTGGTGTAGAGATGACTCCAAGGACGAAAGCATCAGTCGATATAGATGGAGCTGGTGGAGTGGCTGCTGGAGCTGGTGGCACTGAAGTTGTTGCTGGTGCAAATGATATAGCTCTGGTGTCTGCAAAAGGCACTGCAGCAGATCTCTGTCCTCTGGGCACTGTAGCAAATGCATCTGTAGTAGACTTGCCCTTCTTCTCCTCCACTTCCTCCTGAAGTTGCTCAACAACTGATTGGATCTCAGTGACCTTCACATCAAGATCATAGAACTTTTGCTCTATGATTCTCTCCAAGCTCTCCTGGTTTTGAGTCAGGGTGGCTAAGCCCTTCTCAATCCTCAAGGTGGAGGCAATCAAGTAGCCAAGCTGATCTTGCTTGCTCTTTAGGAAATACTGAGATGCCTCTTCAGCAGTTGGCATCTTAGCAGCTTTCTCAGCCCTTGCTTTCACTTTCTTCTCTTGTGCTTGCACAGATGATTGTTCATTTTCATCCATCATAATGGCGTTGTCCTCAAAATCAGGGTAGATGGGCAAGTGCTCTTTATCCAAAAGATATGTGCCAGTGCCCATATTGGATTTTATGAGCTCCTGAAATTGTGGGGCATATCCACATGATCTCTTCTGATCAGCAGCAGTCCTTTTGATTGTTTCCATAATCAGACTCATGACTTTGAATTTCCGAGGCACATCAAATTTATGCAGCAAGTTGATTGCATGGCCTCCGATCATCTTGTGATCTCCTGACTTGGGCAACATAGTATGTCTTAAGATCCAGTTTATAGTAGGCAATCCTGACAGCAGGTAATGTACTGATCCAAACTTGTGTGTCTCTAGTGCACCATGTGGGATCTCTCTATACATTTTAGCCATAGAGTTGTGGTCTTTCTTCTTGGTGGCATATACATCCAAGTCATCCTCATTCTCTTTTGGAGCATTTATCAACTTAGACCATTCCTCAACAGTGGACTGTTACCTTGTACCCTCAGACATCCAGACAATTCTCCCATCTGGGTAGAAATGAGTTGTGGAGTAAAACTGCATGATGAGCTCATCATTCCACTTGGTGAGCTTCTGGCCAACAAAATCATCTACTCCACAAGCATTGAAACTTTCATACACTCCTGGATAGTGCTCTTCATTCTTCCTGATGTATTTCCAGTCTACCCATCTCATGTCACAAACTATGGGCTTCTTGTCAAGCAAGACTGTCTCATAGAAATCCTGTTGTTCCTTAGTGTGAAACTTGTAGTCCACAGCAGTTCTTCTTCTGACAGCATAGGGATCTGTCTGTCTCCACAGTCTCAGACCTGCATCCTTCCTGAGCTTCATATCCTCTGCAACTGGATGAGCATCATTATGATCAGGTATCTTAGGCTTCAACTTTCTCAAAACAAGTGAATCATCATCTTCTTCTTCATTTACAGCCTCAGGCATTGGGGCCTTGTTCTTTTCTTCAGCAAGTATGCTCCTAGTGTTCCTCTTTGGTGCAGCCTTTGGCTTAGGAGCAGCAGCTTTGGGAGCATCTTTGGGCTTAGATGGAGCAGCCCCTCATCTGATTGCATCTCCCATCAGCTTCTGAGCTTGAGGTGCTGGTGCAGCAACCTCTTCCTCTTCTTCCATCATTGAGGGCTTTCCAACAACTCTAGCAGTGGTCTTCCTAACCCTTTCTTTCCTTTTCTTTCCATCTCCAGTTTCCTTAGGTTCAAAAGTGAGCTCTATTGTTGACTTAGGAACATCTGCAGTTGAGGCTCTGGCTTTAGACATGGGAATCCTTCTTGCAGGTGCTTTGGTCTTCATGCCAGGCTTAATGGCAGCAGCTATGCCATATTCCTTCTTCAACACCTTCTTCTTAGATGTGGCCTCATCATCAACAGCTACACAGTCCTCATCTTCAGATTCTGAGGTTCTCTTCTTCCTTGTCCTAGTAGCTGCCTTGGGCAAGTTACTAGGTGTGCTCCTGCTACCCTCATCATAGCTGCTTGAGGGACTAGTGCCCTCACTCATCTGAACTTGCTCCTCAGACTTGTTCTGACTGTCACTCTGATTTGACATGTTGCAAATTCTGATAGCAGACCCTATAAATAGATGTAGATGAGGTAGAGTAGCTGAGCATCACAAAGCACAGAGGTTTTTGCAAAACATTGAGTCAAAAACTTAGTTTTAGTTTTCCACAGAAAGCATTTCGGATCTACCGATTTGTAAACTCGGTGATACCGAAGCAGCTTTTGGAACCTAAACTAGTGAACTCGGTTGGACTGAGTCATAGTTCGGTGGCACCGAGACTGCTAGGGTTTCACAAAGAATCAATCTCGATCACACCAATTTGCAATTCTCGGTCGGATCGAGAATCACATGTGCAATGGCCTAAGCCAAATCGGTGAGACCGATTTCTACAACTCGGTCGGTCCGAGATGAATTCGGCGGAAACCTAACCCTAAATTTTCAATCCACGTCTAAACTACGGAGTATTTTTACTGGATAAGAAGATTGCACTCGTGGCAAGATTCATGGCAATACAATGTGCTGGGAATCGGAGTAAGAATAGCACAAAGATCAAGTCCATACCCTAATGCAGTTGTGGACTTGATACGGCAGCAACGGCGGAGCTGAATCCCGTTGGCGGTGGCGGAGACCAGCGGCGGGAGGTCGCTGGTGATGAGGAGGACGATCCAGAGACCTAATGAGGCAGAGCAGGCTGTGCATGGGCGAAGAGTTTCGGGAGAATTTCCAAAAATTTGACCCATGAGTATATATAGCCAGACCATGTCGGTGTGACCGAGTGGAACAACTTGATGGCACCGAGATGCAAAACTGCAAGCAGTTGCTGCAACTCGGTGTGACCGAAAAGTTCAAATCGGTTGCATCGAGATTGAAAACCTAGATCAACTTAGTGATCTCGGTATGACTGAATTGGATGAATCGGTCAGACCGAAATGCACAAAGAGGTTTTGGAAGTTTAAGTCTATGACGAATCGGGGACTACGAGTTCTCCTCACACAGAGTGGTTCAAATCCGACTTGATCAAACTTTGTGATGTAGCATGAATAGAGTTTGAGACAAGAAGAGCATAGATTGCTAGAGAAGGTTCTTAGGCATTCTTGTTCATCCACTTGGTAAAAGAAAAGAAACCAAACAAGAAAAACAACAAGTGGATGTCCTCGAATGAGTAAAATATGCAAACGACATGCTCACACAATAAAATGGAAAATGAAATATGTGACAAAGCATGCACAACCAATTCTAGCATCTATCAAGCAATTGGCGATGACTAGGTCATCCATATATGAGTATATTGACTTAGGAGTCAAATGAGAACATTTGATCATAGGTCATACTCATCGTTTAAGCACAAGTGGGGTTACCACTTTTACATAATGCATTGTTGTGTTCACACCTTTAGACTTGATTTAGCTCAATTCTTTGAGTAAAGCTCCCCCTAGATGTGAGATCCCCCCTAAGAGGGATGAATTAACCTTGGGTTTTGTCGATGATGACTTCATGTAGGTGTTGAAGATGTGGATGCTCTATGTTGATGTAGATCATTTGGAGCAATCCTTTGGAGTGAGTTGCACTTTCAATACCTACATGGGTTAGTCCCACAAGGAACAAACAAGGATATCCATAGACATAGAGTGATGCACACACAAGATGATGTCCATGATAGCATTAGGTTACCTTGTCCCTTGTCTTACCAACAAGAGGGTTTGTGACTCCATGAACTAGTGCAAGATGTGGAAGTTGGTTGCACTTGTCCTCGCCAAAATGATAAGAGTGAAGTATGTTGGCGGAGTCACCCTCAAGAACTATCTAGTTCTTATTCTTCTGGATCCACATCATCTTGATGGGAATACCTGGGGTTGTAGTCATACTTGATGAAGTAGAACTTGATGTAGTCTTGGGAACCCACTTGACCAAGGCCTTAGGAGCTTCTTCAAATGCATCAATCTCCTCTTGAAGCTTGTCCTTGCCTTTCTGCTTGTGGTCTTCTGGTGGAAGATCATCTTGAGCTTGTGTCCCTTTGAAAGAAGTAGGATCATACTTCTCTTGTTGAGGAACAAACTTCGTCTTGGGGTATTGATCTTCTTCCCACTCCATTAGCATTGAACTTTCATTCAAAACCAACACCTTGGTTCTTCCGGTGCCTTCCTTGCTTGCGTACAATTTCCTCGAATTGCTTACTCCTGCCAAGGCTTTTGTAAACACCTTTCTCTATAATTCCCTTAAATAAGCTATTTTCTTGCTCAAGTGTAACTGAGCTAAGAGAATCGTTAGTGGAATCAAGAGAACTAATAGAAGCAACAACATTGGATTTAGCATGATGATTGTTGTTACTACTAGAGGAAGAAACTTTCTTGTTCTTGTTACTAGACTTTACTTGAGGCATGTAAGTAGATAAGAGTAAACGCTTGGCAATGTAAGAAGAACTTTTCTTGCGAAGATCATCATTGATAGCCTTTAAAACTCATGTTCTTGCTCGAGGTTGAACTTTTCAAAGCGCAACTTCTCATGAGTCCTTAAAAGTTCTTGATGATCTCCTAAGATAGTTTCATGAGCTAACTTAAGAGTGTTTAGTTCTTTAGTTAGAAGCTCAATCTTCTCCTTATCACTGTCATTCATTTTATCTTGATTAGCATGATTGTTTGATGTTTCATCATAGTATTCATCACTAGAGTTGTCAACAAGTAAATCACCATCACCTAACAAGTCATCTTCATCACTATTGAAATCAACATACTCGGGGTGTAATAACTTTGGGCCTTTAGCCATGAAGCATCTTCCAAGTCCTTCATTTGGAGAGTCACATATGTCGTAGGAGTTGGTTGACACAAGTGCTAGACCGGCAACACCTTCATCTTGAGTATGTTCTGAGTCGGAGTGATAGCTTCTCTCGGAGTGATGGTCGGAGTCGGAGCCGGATACCCATTCACCAACATGAGCTTGATGTCTTTGCTTTGTGTAGCTCCTTGATGATTTATTATTCCTTTCTGAATCCTTGCTTCTCCAGGATGTTCTTTGTTCATTACGATCATCTCTACTCCTTCTCTCTCTTGGTGGTGATTCTTCTCTTCTACTTCTTCTCTTTGGAGATTCTTCTCTTCTTTTGTAGGGAGCCGTACACTCATTGGAATAGTGTCCGGGTCTTCCACAATTGTAGCAATTGTGCTCTCGACTAGAAGATCTTTTATCATTGTAGGACCTTGACTTGGAACTTCTTTCCTTGCTCTTACTCTTGTAGAACTTGTTAAAGTTCTTCACCATTAGGCTCGTTTCTTCATTGAAGGTTTGTTTCTCACTTGATGATGTGGGAGCTTCACATGAGGCTTTGTAAGCACCACTTGACTTGTTGTGGAGCTCTTCCTTATCCTTAACTCACATCTCATGAGCAACAATTCTTCCAATAACTTCCGTTGGCTTGAGATTCTTGTAATTGGGCATCATTTGGATCAATGTGCACACGGTATCATATTTTCCATCCAAGGCTCTTAGGATATTCTTGATGATGACTTTGTTGGTCATCTCTTCACTTCCTAAGCCGGCAATCTCATTTGTGATGAGAGCAAGCCTAGAGTACATTTCAGCGACACCTTCACCATCCTTCATTTTGAACTTGTCAAGTTGACTTTGAAGCACATCCAATTTGGATTCCTTGACGGAGTCGGTACCTTCATGCATGTCAATCAAAGTGTTCCAAATTTCCTTTGCATTCTCAAGATGACTGATTTTGTTGAATTCTTCGGGGCACAATCCGTTGAAGAGGATATCACAAGCTTGAGCATTGTATTGCAGCATCTTCAACTCTTCCGCGGTAGCTTCACGGTTCGGTTCTCTCCCATCAAACAATTCACCTTGCAAGCTAATACACATGATAGCCCAAACAGCGGGGTTATGTCCAAGAATATGCATTTTCATCTTATGCTACCAACTAGCAAAATTAGTACCATCAAAGTAAGGACCTCTGTGGTGGTAATTTCCCTTGCTAGACGCCATACTCTCCTAGGTTGTGAAACCAAGGCTATGACTACCAAAAGCTATGGAAATCAAAGCAAATGGAGACTAAAGCTCTGATACCACTTGTAGGATCGAAAGTATGTCTAGAGGGGGGGTGATTAGACTACTTGACCGAAATTAAAAACTTGCCTTTTCCCAATTTTAATTCTTGGCAGATTTTAGCAACTTAGCACAAGTCAAGCAATCAACCTACACATGCAATTCTAGAATATAGCAGCGGAATGTAAAACAATTGCATATGAAGGTAAGGGGAGGAGTTTGAGGAGGCAAATGCAATTGGAGACTCAAAGATTTTTGAGCCGTGGTTCTGATAGGTGGTGCTATCGTCCATCAAGGTTAATGGAGACTTCAACCCACAAAGGGTAAAGACTGCGCGAGTCCATGGAGGGCTCCACCCACGAAGGGTCCATGAAGAAGCAACCCTTTCTATACCACCATGGCCATCGCCCACGAAGGACTTGCCTCATCAGGGGTAGATCTTCATGAAATAGGCGATCTCCTTGCCCGTACAAACTCCTCAGTTCAACTCCACAATCTTGTCGGAGGCTCCCAAGTGACACCTAGCCAATTTAGGAGACACCACTCTCCAAGAAGTAACAAATGGTGTGTTGATGATGAACTCCTTGCTCTTGTGCTTGAAATGATAGTCTCCCCAACACTCAACTCTCTCTCACAGGATTTGGATTTGGTGGAAAGAAGGTTTGAGTGGAAAGCAACTTGGGGAAGGCTAGAGATCAAGGTTCATATGGTAGGAATGGAATATCTTGACCTCAACACAAGTGTAGGTGGTTCTCTCTCAGAAAATGTTAGTTGGATGTTTAGGCATGTTCTGATGGCTCTCTCCATGAATGAAGAGGGGGTGGAGGGGTATATATAGCCTCCACACAAAATCCAACCATTACACACAATTTACCAATCTCGGTGGGACCGAATTGGGAAACTCGGTCGGACTGATTTAGCAAATAATGTGACCGTTAGGATTTTCGGTGGGACCGACATGTCAACTCGGTGGGACCGATATCATTAGGGTTAGGGCATAACGTAATCTCGGTGAGACCGATTACACAAACTTGGTGAGACCGATTTTGGTAATAAGCTAACCAGAGAGTTGGTCAGGCAAACTCGGTGGGACCGATTTGCTCATCTCGGTTAGACCGAAACGTTACGAAAGGGAAACAGAGAGTTTGCATTGCAATCTCGGTGGGACCGATCGCTCATCTGGTTGGACCGAAACGTTACGAAGGGAAATAGAGAGATTACAATCCCATCTCGGTGAGACCGAGATCCTTATCGGTGAGACCGATTTGACTAGGGTTTGTGGCAGTGGCTATGACATCTGAACTCGGTAGCGCCGGATAGAAAGAATCGGTGGGGCCGAGTTTGACTTTTGGTTTAGGTCATATGTGGATGTGAAAAAGTAGTTGAGGGATTTGGAGCATATCACCAAGCATTTTGAGCAAGAACCTCATTAAGCAACACCTCATCCCTTCTTGATAGTATTGGCTTTTCCTATAGACTCAATGTGATCTTGGATCACTAAAATGGAAAATGTAGAGTCTTGTGCTTTGAGCTTGAGCCAATCCTTTTGTCCTTAGTATTTTGAGGGGTCCACTTTTCTCATCCATGCCATGCCAATCAGTGAGCTTTCCTGAAATATTTATCTTGAAATAGCATTAGCTCAATGAGCTATATGTTGTTAGGAATTACCAAAACCACCCATGGATAGTTCCACTTTCAATGTCATTGAATAAATCAGAAAAAGGGGTGCAGGGACCACAGTAGAAGAAGTCAACAAAAAATGGGTACCGTTCCCGGCCATCTGGGCCGCAATCTGCGGGGAGGGCACATGTGGCCAGATGCGCCGACGTCACCACACCCCACAGGGGCTTGAAATAGTCCCTGAGCTCGAGGGCATCGACTGACGACGGGACGAAATAGGCGGACTGCGCCCGCCACACCGCCGCCTTGCTCTCCGGCATCTCCTTCCCCTCCGTCTCCTTGGATGCGCCCTTGCCTTTGCCGGATTTGGGTGCCATGGCGGCTGGAGAGGGAGCAAGGGGTTGATGGCAGTGGGGGGAGCGGCAGCGGTGAACAGGGGCTTGAGGAAGAAGAAGACGAGGACGGCGATGCCAAGATTTGGGTGGGGGGTAGAGGGTAAATGAGTTGTGCGCCCGTGGTTATTCCTTTTTATGGGCAAGGCACTAGCCGCCTCTTTTCCATTAATTTTGACGTGATGCATGCTTGTAGCAACTGCTCCGCGCATGCCCCCCACGTCACGCGTTCAACGCGGGTCGTGGAGAAGCACATCGGGCAAAAAGTTACTGCGGTGAAAAACCGCCCCGCCTGCCCGCGCACTGTTTTTGGGCTAGCCCAACAAACGCGCCGTGCTTATGTGTGGCCCAGGCCCGGGGGCTCCTATCGGTGTATTGAAGTATGGGCACTACTTTGTACCCCTTACTAAGTGCACGGGTAGTCGAAGCCATGTGGCCACGACCACGCTAAGCAGGGCAAAGGGAAGGGCCGGAGCCACAGGAACAATCAACGCAGCGCCAAGACGAGAAGACCAAGAGGACAAGGCGATTCTCCCCGACAAGGGCCTTGCCTGGGCAGGATCCGTGGCCCCGACAAGAGTCTTGCCGGGGCTACTTGCCCGGCCCTACGCCAGCAGGACGCTCTGCCCTTGAGCCCAAATTTCCCAACCTCATTGGGACCAGAGTTCAGGAGGCACTTCTGCGGTGGCATGCAGATCTTTGTGAAGACAAGAGACATTCTAAGACAGAGGAGGAATAGAAGGCAACGAAACCGCGGCAAGATCCCTGCCAAAGAAGCACACAAGACCTTCGGCAGCATCCTTGCCGGGGACGACTACGACACCGTGGGAAGACCCTTGCCGAGGACATCTGTGAGATCTACGCCAGGCCTACGCCTGCCATGGTCCCACCCCCGTTCCCCATGCAGCTGTCAGCCCACCAGCTGGGTAGGCACTTGCTTGTCAACAGGGGGCTTCTGGGCCAACTCAGCGCATGCCTACGTGGTGGCATGCAAATCTTTGTGAAGGCCCTCCCGTGGCACCACCTTAGCTGCCTGCTAGTCTACATGGCGCCACCTCAGCTGCCTGCTAGTCTACATGGCGCTGCACGCCTTGCTGGCTCGGGCGCGTGTCGAAGCAGAGAAGAGCGGCAGCGGACAGGACATGGGTTCGCATTTAATGCGCCTTGTCACATACGGTTATCGATAAGCTTAAACACAGTACCCCGACGCCACCTCCCGGTGCCACTTTGGTGATCCCCTTACCTATAAAAGGAGGCCCAAGGCATCCAGGAGAAGGATTCGGATCTTTGGACAAGATATGCTAGTTGTAGCTAGCTCGAGAACAGGAACACTCAAATAGAGATCATAGGCAGGAGTAGGGTATTACGCAAGACGCGGCCCGAACCTGGGTAAACACTCTGTGTCCACTGAATTGGCCTCCGATCCCTCTCTCCTCTCAACCCCGCGCCCCGCAACTGTAGTAGGGATCTTGTTTTGATCCCATAGGTGTCATTTCCACCGACACCGAGCTTAAAGGAAGACGGCACCCCATTTAACAAGAAAGAATTTGCCGCCTGTGTGAAGGACATACGTCCCCTGGCCAGCCTTATTGCTAATGAGACAGACCTGTCCAAATATCAGCC